>NW_015505240.1:2892951-2912634 GCF_001515645.1 Sinocyclocheilus grahami
AGTGATCCAGCTGATGGATTAGACGGCACTAATGGTGAGTTTCACGCTTAAAGAAGTGGTCCCTCATTATGGCCGAGCGTGAATATCTTCTTCGCAAGCGTGCGAGTGGCTCTATGTCAAGAACAAAGACGTTCTGATTGTCCTTTTTGCAATCTCCCATCTCAGTGTTTTGAATCTATTAGGTAGACCCGCTACCCACAATACTTTACGAGGGACTGTGATTGTGGTGTGTACGTGACATCATTAACCCTGCATCATAGCATCATAGTGTTAACATTAGCGTTGATTGTTCCAGTCTGATAAACAGGACACGGGTCATTAGCCTAATCATACACAAATAAGTCCTCTTTTCATCTTTTTTCTTCTCCATCTTTGTCCCCGCAGCATCTCCCGGCCTCTGTTTTGTGGTATTAGCCGGCTGAGAGCGCATGCTGAATTTCCGCCATTTTATAAAATTGCCCTTTTAGATTCAAGATTTCTTTGAAATGAAGTCTTTCATAAGGCAAACCGAAGGACAAAATAAGCTCAAACTATGTTTGGTACATGCATAAGTACTGCTGTATCAGACGGCTCTCTGATCTCAGGGCTTGAAGCATTTCAAAGAACATACAGTGAATTCTGAGAAGCTTGTAAGATGCGGTCAGATGGTGACAAGGGTGACATCTGATTGTTATTGTGGCCATGCATCTGTCCTGCTGACGTACTTTAAAATGACATAATCTGATATTCTGTAGCCTGCTAATCAAATTCTGCAATGTTCATTTGATTCCCATGTAAGATGTGTCTGTTTTTGCTTAAACAGAGCAGAGTGAAGCTGATGGAGGAAATCAGAAATAGTACTGAACAGATGAGTGTCATCACCATGCGCACAGAAATGACCAGTAAAAAACAAGTGTCATTTTAACTGTAAAATTTTGTAAAAACACTACGGAAAAAAACTGTTATTAGGTTAAATGTAAGTTCCCGTACTATATACAGGGAAAAACAGTAAAAGATCTAATCAGACATTTCATGTAATTTTACAGTAAAATGCTGTTAATTTTACAGTTTTTAGAAGTAAAAAAGAACAAATCAATGTATAATTTACAGTCAAAAACTGTAAACTGATATTCCCAGAATTCGTCACATTCGTCACACTCCACATTTTGTTTAAATAATCATGTTTTTAAATAGTTTTTGTTATCAGTTATGCACATTTGGGCTTTATGTTACATCTTCTGTTGTTTAATGAAAGTTTATTGCATTATATAAGTATCATGATGTGTGCTACCATTATGTGTTTTGTGTTTGCATGAATGACTCTGTGCACCTTCTATATATTAGGGCCTCAGCTCTAGTCAACACCGAGACTGTTCCCCTGGACTCATTGCTTCCTGTAATGGCAGTCACCATTCTATGTGTTTGGGTCACACACACCACCGCAGTTTCCCCAGAGGTGGCAGCCTTCGCTGCAGAACCTCCCGAGGCGGTGGTGTCTGCTCCAGTCCTCGAATCAGCACGAGAGCCCGCTCCAGTCCTTGAGTCCGCTCCAGTTCCCTCGTCATGGCCAGGAGTGCCGTTTCCTGCTCCTATGATTCTAGTGAGTCCAGCTTCTCCTGAGGTGGCGGCTTGCGCTGCAGAACCTCCCGAGGTGGCGGCTTCTGCTGCAGAACCTCCAGAGGCAGCGGCATTTGCCTTTGAACTCTCTGCCAGTCCAGCCACTGCCAAAGAGGCCGCCTGTGAACCCTCTGATGGTCCTGTCACGGCCAAGGAGGCTGACTGTGAACTCTCTGACTGTCCTGTCATGGCCATAGAGGCCGTCTGTGAACTCTCTGACTGTCCTGTCATGGCCATGGATGCCATCTGTGAACTCTCTGACTGTCCTGTCACGGCCATGGAGGCCGTCTGTGAACTCTCTGACTGTCCTGTCACTGCCAAAGAGGCTGTCTGTGAACTGTCTGCCTGTCCAGCCACAACCAAGGAGGCCATTGATGAACTTTCTGCTTGTCCTATTACGGCAGCAGAGGCCGTTGTTAACCTCTCTATGCTCTCTATTCCAGTCCAGCCTGATCCGCCATAGTGGTTCCCTACTCCATCAGCTCCACCCTGGTGGACATCTGCTCCGCCGTGGGTATCTTCGGTCTGCTCTGCTGTGGTGGTCGTCTGCGCCACTGTAGGGATCTTTGGTCCCATCTGCTTTGCTGTGGTGGTCATCTGCGCCGCCGTGGGGATCTTTAGTCCTGTCTGCTCTATCCTGGTGGTCCTTGGCTCCGCCCTGGCTTCCTGCTCTGCCAGCTCCGGTCTGGCTTCCTGCTCTGCCATCTCCGCCCTGGTACCCTGCTCTGCCGGCTCTGCCTCAGTCTCCAGATCTTCTACCACTGCGTGGACCTGGCCCTCCATCCCTCCCCCTGTTCTGCCTCTGCTCCACCTCCCTCTTTGACTTTAGTCTATTCTGTTTGGAGTGTCTGGAAGCCACTCCTTGGTCGGGGGCTCTGTCACAATCTCTAGCTGGAGTGCCCGTGAGCTTCGCTAGAGGGCACTCCATTACATACTCTTGCCACATTACCCTGGACTTCATTCCCCATAATCCTTTGCCTGGACTCATCATCACTGATTGCATTCACCTGTGTTTTGTTACCTCATCTGTCTCACCCTATTTAAAACATGGTTTCTCTCTTTCACATTGCTCAGTATTGTTTAGCCCGTGTTAGCTCGTGTTTAGCCCTAGTTCCTGTGTTTTCCGTGTTCCTTGTTACCTTGCCTTGCCTTGTTTTTGACCCTGGACTGTTCCTTGTTTTCTGATCGTTTGCTGCCTGCCCTGACCTTTTGCTTGTTTATTGGATTACTCTTTTGTCTGCCCTGGATTATACCTGTTTGCAGCTGTTCGACCCTGCCTGTTTTGACCACTCTTGTAATAAAGCCTGCACTTGGATCCTCAACTCCATTGTCACGCCGCCAGGTTACACCTATAAGCCATGAACTAAGCCATCCAGCTACAAGGTGAATCACAACATTACAAACTTTGATTTGGAGCAAAAATGTTTTGGAAATCAGACAAAATGACAAAGTTACAAAACTCAACAGCTTCAATAAGGGAAAGAACTACAATCACATAAATCATTGCAAATTACATAATCAAACAATTTTGAGAAATATAAGTTGTAGATTGTATATATAGAAATATATAGAAATATTTTACATTTATTGAAAAATATATATACAACCATTATTTAAGTGTTTTGAGACCATGGTGAGACGTACATTACGTCATTTAAGGAGCTTCATGAAAATGGGCGGAGCTCCATACACTTTGGTGCAATTTGTTCACTGTGACTCTCACAGCGTCATGGGTAATGTAGTTTTTCACCAAGGATTCTGATCATTTCAAACATAAGCTGAAATAATGCAAACTGATGGCTTCAACAAAGGCATATACCATTGATTAACAACCTCACAGCAGGTCTGTCTTTAAAGGTTTATAAGTTATCGTTTAAAATCCATTTCCATATGCAGAAAATGAATGTCATTTTTACTTCCGGAACCCGACTGTTGCATTCTATTACATGGCTCTCTGAAATGCTTGATTCTGACTGGCCAGTCACAACGTTCCGAGGTCCGAGTTATTCTCTGACTTTTGTCAATAGCAAAGCTGTTTAATGACCACTCATCCGGGCTTCTTTCATGCCTCTTGTATCACAACGTGGACGAGTTCTGTTTTTCGTTGTGGAAGCTTTGCGATTAAAAATATTTCAACTCAAATCAAGTAAGCATATAGTAGTACGATGTAGCCTTACACATTTTTCTTCTTGAATATTGTAGCATCTCAAACTATGGGGTGCTTCTCAAACGGAAGGACACATCCTTTCACACCTTTTCACATCCTTTCAGACTTTCACATATAAAGCTCTGTCGAAGGACGTCTCAATTTGAAGGATTCTTAGTAGGCAATCTTGCCGTGACCACGTGGACAGAAACTTTATGACACAGCCATGCACTTGCTAAACCGTCCCACAGAAGGACACTAGCCTCTAAGTCTCACAAGGTCTGGACTATGAAGGATGCTTCCTCAGACGTCCTTCCAATTGAGAAGCACCCTTTATTTCTCATTAGCTGCTCAGGCTGTAGTGCGTTGTGGGTATTTTCTCTCACCCTCTGTCAGGAGTGTAGCACCATTTTGTTAAAAAAAACATGCTACAGACTAATTCTTTTTCTTCAGATCTATAACATTTATTAACAAAATAGATAGGGTAAATGTAATGTTTACTTTGAAACTCTGGTTGCTGTTCACTGTAGTTGCATTTAAAAAGTATCATTCGAAAATGTACCTTTTCATGTTTCACAGAAAAAAAGTTACATAGTAATTTGTTTGAGTGGTATAACTTGCACACTGTTAGCAAATTAGTAATTATTAATCAATTTAATGCCTCTCATTACTGTAATTCAATTGGATGGCATGACATCTGTTTTGTAAAGCTCTCAGATTCTGTTTTGTCATTTTGCAGCATGATTTGTTCACTTGACCTGTTTTTGCAACACTTTGTGAGTTCGCTGTTGTGAAACCCAGCTATATTTTCACCCGTGCTCCAGTATCTCATGATGCAAGTCTCTCCCTCAATCTCAATTTCTCTCTCTCTCGCTCCCTCTTTGTTCATCTTTCTCTCTTGCTCATTCCTCCTAACAATCCCACGTGTGGCAGTGGTAGTGTAATTTCCACCGTTGGCTGATTTCTGCGTTGATGTGCGCAGTAGGGGACCAGCGCAGCTGTGCTTACCTCTTTGTGTGTCCTGCTGGGATTCTCAGTTCGTTATCAATTATCCTGCTAAACTCTCTCTGGAGCACGTGGTTCCGACCGGGATAATGTGAGCGCCAACCTTTAATCAAGCGTGAGGCGACCCGTTTCATCAAATCCCACAGAGAGGCAATAAGAGTTGTAGTTTTACAGACAAACACACACATTTCATTCATAAAACATTATGTTCGAATGTTTCACACAACATGTACTAAATAAGCTTACAGCTGTCTTTTTTGTAGTGAAATGAGATTATGGTTTGTTTTTTATCTAGATAATGTCCTTACTTTCTTCATACAGATACACAATCCAGGGGCCAGTTGCATAAACATAGACACCATGTTAAGACTGTGTCTTACAAACTAGTTTGGCCAACTAGCAGTTAGCCAAGGGGTAATCAGTCTTACTTTTTGGGTTCACATTAGACCAATCTACCTTTATGCAACTGACTTTAAAAAGTTATAACCAGTCTTGAAGAAATTAGATGACTAACTTTTTAAGACTATAGTCTAAGCAGTTTATGCAACCCGCCACTGATTTTATACCCAGGGTTAACAATTAATCCTGTGTATTCATAACCTGACGTTTCCACTGATCTATATATATTATCTCTATTATAGATCAGTGGATGTTTCACACTGTACATCCTTGATTTGCATATTTGGGTGTCAGTGTGGTTGATTGGACGAACGCAACATGTGACCAGAATCATGTTTCCTTAAAGGAACACTCCACTATTTTTGAAAATTTTCCTCATTTTCCAACTCCCCTAGAGCTAAACAGTTGAGTTTTACCATTTTCGAATCCATTCAGCCGATCTCCGGGTCTGGCGGTAGCACTTTTAGCTGTAGCTTAGCATAGATCATTGAACAGATCATTGCACATACATTTACACTAAACCACTAAGTAACTGCTAAAACATATTGTTAAATCGTTATAAAGTATTTAATAATGACTTTGGGTGAACTACTCCTTTAAGCACAATCACTTCTTTTAGTTGAGGGATGGTCTAGATGTCGAGGGGACCTTGGTGATGCCTGGTGCATGCAAAAGAAAGACATGTCTGGACATCGTCCTCCATCATAGGACAAATTTGACAGGATAAGGCAAAGCCGAACTCCTCTGCAGTCATGATGTGAGCAGGTTGTCAGCGATGATGATGATGTGCATCTACAGTTATGAGAGTGTGGCGATAAAACATAAATCGATCTGTTGATTTAACAATAGTGATTAAGCAGTCCACTGGATCCAGGTCAGCAGTTTTCATGAAGAGGTCCAATTGAGCTCATTAAATTGATAGTCGTGTATTAGGGCTGCGCAATTAATCAAATTTCTAATCGTGATTACAATTATGTATGCCACAATTAATCGTTCAAATCTGCAATTAATTGTTCAAAGTCCACTTATGTTATTCTGCATGCTTAAGATGTGTTTTTGTCATTCTACAGGTTATCTTAAGGGTTTTTCCATTGTTTTAATTTTAGTTTTGGTATAACATTATAATACCATGCATATTTTTACTTTTTGTATTTAAAGAAAAAAACTAATCCAATGTAGAGTTGACATTTGAGGTTTAATACTATAGAAAAGTAATACAAGTTTTTTTCAGTTAGAGTGTTTTCAGCTTGTTTCTTTTCATCGTAAAATATGGCATGCGGTTGATATAAAAATGATATAAACATAATGTAATGTAAATTGTGATAATCATAATTATCGCAATTACAATTTAATAGACAATTGTTTTTTTTTCCCATAATCGTGCAGCCCTATCGTGTATCTTGTATTGTCATGTAGAGTTTGGATGTTATTCAAAACATCGTGGTTTTTAAATTACGAAAATGTAATTTTTTTTACTAAAATGGCTGAGTAATAGACAATCACAGAAAAGTCGCTGATGCTAGTATCTTAGAGTGCTTTGACATTTTACTTGCTGTTCATAATTCAGGTTGATATTCTCAAGCTACATTGCTTTTTAGCACATGATGACTGCTGAGATTGTTTAGAAAAATACTTACTGTGGGATCATTAGAAGCTGACAAAATTCACACTTTTATTTGTTTTGATGGTGCCACTAAACAATAAGCATTACAATTCCATTATACATAAAGCAGTGTGTTTATATTCACCTTTTGAACAGTAAGTTCTGGCTTAAAGGAATAGTTCACCCCAAAATTGTCATATTTTAGCTGGAAGCAAAGGTTTGAAGTTTAAAATGCCTTGTTGATGGATTTGTTTCTTACAAAGACGCAGCTTTTCCCTTCACAAGATTTTAATTGATGGATTGGCTTCATGTGGATTACTTGTGGATTATTGTGATGTTTTTATCAGCTGTTTGGACTCTCATTCTGACGGCACCCATTCACTACAGAGGATCCATTGGTGAGCAAGTGATGTAATGCTATATTTCTCCAAATCTGTTTTCGATGAAGAAACAAACTCATCTACATCTTGGATGGCCTGAGGGTGAGTAAATTTTCAACGAATCTTCATTTTTGGGTAAACTATTCCTTTAATGGCAGGTCATCAAGTAATTTGTGACATAAATAGTTTGCTTTACCTTACAAAATGAGTAGATTAGGATAAATGTCAGTGTTTTCTAGTGTAAAATCAGAAATTACTGTAACCAGAGTTTGCTTTGCTCATGTTTACTTATTTTATTACAAAAGTTCTTTAATACAGATAAATAATGACAATTACATTTGTCGTACATAGTGGACTTTTTAATACTTGTGCAGTACCGCTCTTTAGATTCCAGTTTTTATTTGGGCGCTTCAAAATGAAACATGCTGAACAAAACAGTGATGTGCACCAACACAAGTACAAATTTTATTTAACATCAGCCACAGATCTTACAATTTCATGATATTAAAAAGAGCAGAAGTGTCAAATGAAAAGATGAGGCAAAAAATAAATACTTTTTTTTAATAAGGAAATTATACAAATGCTCAAACTCAATAAGTTTGGCATCCCCCTGAACAAGAGCAGGGAACAGAAAGAGGGTCTTATGCTCTTAAACACACGTCTTCAACGCTGTTGCCCTTCATCTGCTGAAGCTCTTGGTGGCCCAGTAGCCGATATTGGAAACTAACTCGATTTACGAACTTCCCGCTCGACACCATTCTGACCACAGTGTTATCACAGCCGACCTTCATTTGAGCTGATGGGAAGAGAGATATGGAGAGGTTTGTGAGATTCTTTGCACCCTAAATTGCTTAGCACGTTTACTGCTAGAAGCAGTGATGATGCACAACAGATAAAGAAGGAATGCTCACCTGGTCCATTAAAGGAGTAGCAGAGATCTGCCATAGGGTACATCTTAGATGTGTCCATGCCGTTTCCACCCATAAGCTCGACGAAGTCTCCAGAACCGGCACAGCCGAGAATGGACCGCTATATGGATAAACCAGAAGTCTCAAAGTCATCATAATTCAGTGTCTTTGTATCAACTATATATTTTTAAACATATCAGTTCAACTCAGCTTAACTCAATTCAAAGATTCTTAAACAAACAACCACTCTATTGTGTCTCTATTTGTTGTTCTGGACACCCAGCCGTAAGTTAACCACATAAACACTTATAAAGAAAATTGTAAATAATATTTATGAAATAATATTTATTTAACTTAATTTTGAAATAATGAAATTGTAAATAAAATGTATTAATTAATATTTATTTCATTTTATTTCATTTGTTTATTTATTTATTTTTGGGAAGGCTGGTTTGTGTAAATACTATGCTACTTGACCAGAAATCAGATTTGTGCTCACCTTGAGATCATTTTGTTGGCCGAAACTATAAACACTTTGAAAAAGTGAAATTGCTAATTAAATGTATGAAGTAATATTTATTATATACTATTTCTTTATTTTATTGTAATTTATTTTTATTTTCGGGAAGGCTGGTTTGTGCAAATGATGCATTTCTTGACCTGGAAATGCTCACCCTGAGATCATTGTGTTGGCCGAGACTGAGCTCTCCAATCTGGATCTCCACCGGATAGATGATGGAGAAACTGCAGTTCCTGTGCTGCTGGGGAATGATCATGGTGAAACTGCCCTCTGGGGTCTGAGAGACAACATTACAGGCTGCAAAAGGAGAGAAAGCGAGAGAGCGAGACAGATGGTTAACCATCAGTATGTTGCATGTTAAGCTTCAAGCGTGGTTTCTGCATGAGCCATATGTCGTTCAGCTAACGGTGTAAATGCTCTGAACCTTCAGGACATTAGTGACATTAGTTTTCAAGTTCATCAGTACTGCAGAAAGGCACATTTTTAAAAAGATAAATACATAATGTCATTTTTGTATTTGTGTGCATGTGCACTTACGGAACGGATTGATGAGTTTGCGGAATGTTACTGTGAAGCTGCTCCCTGACTGGTGGAGTCTGAAGAACAGCATGGCGACATTCTGAGACGACCGTACGATTGGTCGAGTCACTCCAGTCTCACAGTAATCAGAGTAACGCTCGTACAGAGGAAGAGGATGGTCCTGTGTGCTGGGAAACTTCTCGCCCTTCATCACCCAGCCATCAAATACCTTAAAGATGAAAAAAGTTTAAATTTAACACCATTCTACTCAGCTCATCTGCATTCAGTACAACGTAGCCTATTAAATGATTTTTCAAAGTTGTAAATAAAGATCATTGGAGTACGTTTTACAAGAACATATTAAGTCCTACTACTTCAAATATGCCGTTTCTTATTTACTAGCAATTTCTGAGTGAAAATGGTTTCAAAGTATACATCCTACACCATTTGTTTTTCAATGTACTTCATTTTTTCAGTTCAAGTTAGCCGTCTTAAACTCGGTTTAGTTCAGATCAGGTTCAGTTTACATAATTCCCTACAGTTCACCCCGACTTTCAGGTCAGTTGAGTTCATGCCAGTTTTGTTTCAGTGCTAATAAATGATCTTACATTTCCGCATTTCATGTCCGTTTCATTGAACAGGAATTAATTCGGTACATTAACGTCAACAATATCCCATGTGGGTTTCTCAATCCTATTAAACTACATTCATTTGACATCAATCTTGCAGCACTAGTTTAGCTGTACTAAACTAAAATGAGTCTGGAATGGCTTTTGCTTAATTGGATTTTTAATTCAATTTTTACAGTGGAATATGTTAGATCATTGTATGCAAGCATGCTTGCTGTTGTATGGCCTGGCTTAAAAAACCCTGACTTAACCTGGTTTAGTGTACATTCACAGCTTGTACAGACTGACACAAACACACCAGCTGTTTTTTTTCTTCCATATTTAGAACAGAATAAGTGACTTTAATGCGATTGCATGACATTTTTGTAAACAAAGGAACAACACAGATGTAAGACCATTTCACCTTTATGAAATCTCCTCCTCTGCAGTCGATGCTGACCGAATCATACTCGATGCTAATGATGTCACTGGGCTCGCCGATGAAAAACACGGCGCAGTTTAACTGTGGACGTTCTGCTGTGAATGTAAATTGACCCTCTACGGCCACCATGTCCAGACATCCTGAGGGACACGGAGGAAGATCAAGACAAGAAAAGGTAAAATATAAAGGAAAAGCGGAAAATATAAATAGTGTATGTGATGCATAGCCACTCTTTAAGTATCAAGTAGTGCCATATTGTGCTACCATATCGATTAAACGGTTAAAAAAAAATCAACTTATTAAAACACAAATGAAGTCAACATCTTGATATAAGTCATTAATTTATTATCCACGACGTGTGTCTTTTGGCAAACGAAATCCCACAGGTTTCTGTAGTCACTCACTGAGCGCTCGGCGGTACACAAACTCCTCTGGTAACTCTCGCTTTAGTTCAGAGCTGAGCAGAGATAATAATCCTTCCGGGCTGATCTCATTATCCTGATAAAACAACAACAACAACAACAACAGGACATGGGAATGACTGGAATTAGAAAAGGCTGTCAAAATACCAAAATAGAAATAATTAGGTTTGCATTTCAATCAGTAGTGCTCAAGGATTTTAGGACTCCTTTTGGATCCAAAACAGCTTGTTCTTAAATGTTTTTAAAGTTGCATAGGCTTTCACATATAGAAACAGGAAATAATATTTTACAAAAAACATATTTAAATCACAAATATTTAATGCCAAAGCATATGTGGACACTTGCAGTTGATACCTTAAGGATCTAGCTATTTCTGCTTGATCGGACACTTAGAATTACTTCCACTGGTGTCACCCAAATTTTTTTTGTAGTTATATTAAACAATATTTTTGCCTTGAATAAAACCTGTCACTTTAGACATTAAACAAATGCATTAAGTTGCCTGACAATGTTTTGAAGTTTTGCATATGCTCACAATAAACGATACGATCAAAGTTGTTCGTACACTTCATTACATATATTAAATATGCATTGTTATAATATGCAAACATTATATTGTAGAATGATTGTTAAAGCCAAAGCAGAAACACACACAGAGCTCGCAATAGATACATCAAAAGTTGAATATAAAGTTATGAAACGACACTTATTATTATTATTGTGTGTGTGTGTGTGTGCGTGAGGTGAGCAGGTGTGAATATCTCACCTGTATGTCCAGAAAGCGCGCGTGTCCCCGGAGAGCCGTGACGCTCAACAGGAGGAAGCACAGCTGTGCGCGCGAAGTGCCCGACATGTCCGTGCCGTCTGTCCGCGAAGATTTGCGCAATAAGAGAAGAATTCAGAGAGCTCCCGACCAGACTGCTCGAGCTCTAGGAATGGGGGGGGGGGGGGGGGGGGGGGGCTGCCTGTTTGGATCAATTGATGTGAGTCCGAGAGAAAGAGAGAGAGAGAGGGCATGACAGATGCTTAGTGTTTATTCTACTTATATTTGGCTAGACTAGTAAAAAATAGACTTTGAAGTAAAATTTTCAGTTATACTAATGGAATGATAAAATCCATGAAGCCAAAAGGACAAGTGTAGCAGGCTGAGATAAGAAATGGTACTAATAACAACTGAGATTCGCCATAGTGTCTCATAAATAGGTACTAGTATCTAAATACTAGTATCTTATGAATATGCAGTGAGCAATTTTCTTGTCACTATTTGAATACATACTGGTATTAAATTAATCATATTTTTAAAAAAGACAATAAAACTAGAGTTGTTTTTAAATAATTGTAAATTGCGTGTGTGTGTGTGTACCTGTTTTTCTATTCTGGTGGGGACTTAAACCTGACTACACACAGACTCATGGGGACTCGTGTCACGGTGGGGACCTAAATTGAGGTCCCCACGGGTAAACAAGCTAATAAATCACACAAAATGAAGTTTTTTGAAAATCTAAAAATGCAGAAAGTTTCCTGTAAGGGGTAGGTTTAGGTGTAGGGTAGATAGAATATACGGTCTGTACAGTTGAAAAAGCATTACACCTATGGAGAGTCCCCACAAGGATGTGTGTGTGTGTGTGTGTGTGTGTGTGTACCTGGTATTTATCACGTTATGGGGACCAAATGTCTCCACAAGGATAGTAATACTAGTACATTTTGACCTTGTGGGGACAGTTTTGAGGTCCCCATGAAGAAAACAAGCTTATAAATCATACAGAATGAGTTTTTTTGAGAAATTAAAAATGCACAAAGTTTCCTGTAAGGGGTAGGTTTAGGTGTAGGGTTGGTGTAGGGCAATAGCACGTACAGTTTGTACAGTATAAAAACATTACGCCTATGGAATGTCCCCATAAACCATGCAAACACAACATGTGTGTGTGTGTGTGTGTGTGTGTGTGTGTGTAAAATAGTTCTGGGTAGTAACTGATTTCATGTAATCTGGATTACAAATAGTATCTAAAAATCTAAAAAAACAGTATTTAAAATGTAGTATTTAAAACTAATTTACGTGTGTGTGTGTGTGTGTGTGTGTGTGTGTGTGTGTGTAAAATAGTTCTGGGTAGTAACTGATTACATGTAATCTGGATTACAAATAAAAATGTAGTATCTAAAAAAACAGTATTTAAAATGTAGTATTTAAAACTAATTTACGTTTTATATTATTTTAAAATGTTGATAATCAGATTACAGTTACATTTTATGGATTACATTATTCACACAATGGCAGTAAATTATTCATAATTCATTGATACTCAAAAGTAGTCAGAATACACTACTTAAAATGAGTAATCTTCAATATATTACTGACTGCAATATTCATCATTTGTAATTTGTAATCAGTAACAGACTACAAGTTGTAAATAATATATATATATTTCCCCAAGGATTTAATATTAAACCTCCCTCGCAGCTTAAAACACCATAAAAAAGCCCTGTGCACATTTAGGTCCAACTAAACATACCCATGTGTTTTATTTTATTTCTTTGAGAATGACTTCTTATCCTTATGTCTAGTGAAGATGTGCTCTCCTGTTTCTCAGCTCAAAAAAAAAGAGGAATTTCACTGCAGTGGGAGAAAGGTGAGGTGGTCTGATTGAAGTAATGAATGTCTCATACAGCCAGTCAGTGGGGTATAATTGGGTGTTTCAAAGGAATAGTTCAACTAAAAAAGAAAATTATGTTCATTACTCATCATCATGTCATTTCAGACATATGAATTGCTTCCTTCTGTTCAAATTAAAATGTAGCTTTTTGTTATACAGAAAAAAAGAAAGTCACACCAGAATGGAACAACATGAAGGTGAGTAAATAAAGTCAGAATTTTTTACTTTTGAGTAAACTAACCTTTTATAACATTTATTCATTATAATATAATGAGGCAGCTGAACTTTTCACTTGCATATTAATATTGCTGTCCACTAATTGTCTCAGACTGGTGTTATTTTCTCATACCTACAGTGAACCAACTGTGTCAGGTGAGCCGAATAAGAGTGTTTCACCTCACTAAAACAGATATTCACTGCTCTTAAACCTATTTGCTCTCAGCCTTAAAGGTCACCTCGGGTCAAAACAACCAGAACGAGCAAAGCGTTTGGGTGCATGCATGAGGGTTTTTTGAAAACAGCCTCATGAGGGAACTAAATAATGTCTCAAAAGCCAAATGGTTTTAGTTTTAGGGTGTAGTAATTGTAATTAGCACAAT
Organism: Sinocyclocheilus grahami; assembly: GCF_001515645.1. Lineage (NCBI taxonomy): Eukaryota > Metazoa > Chordata > Actinopteri > Cypriniformes > Cyprinidae > Sinocyclocheilus > Sinocyclocheilus grahami. Next base: position 2,906,750 of record NW_015505240.1, read on the forward strand.
TTAGGAACAACAGAAGTCAATGAAAGGACAAAGCCACAATATGAAGATAAAAAACATGCAGTCGTATCATGCATTTGTATTTTTTTTCTTTTCTGTTTCGTGACCATTTTTCACTCTCTCTCTCTTATCATTCTGTTTAAGAAACGCCCCCTTTGTGCATGAAATGAGTGATTGCGCTAATCGCCGGTCTCGAGTTTTTCTGCTTGTACAGCAACATGCATTTATCTGTGTGACGTCAGGAAATTGTGAAAAAGTTTAGATGAGTCATTTTTGCCGTAGTTCGGTAAATGCTCTTGTTGGACAGAGGAGAAAGTTTTGAGTTCTAAGAGTTGCAGTGTGCTCTTATAGTGCATCAGGCTCTATTGTCTCATGATCTGACCCCTAAAAATTACATTCATTCAGTTATTTTAAGAATGCATGATACAAAACTAGCTGTGTATGTGTGCTTTCATTTTTGAAGGGCTTTCTAACTAACACATGGCAATGAAACCAATGTCATGTTGTTTGTGTTTTTTCCTTAGTGTGTACTATCATCTTCAGGGAGCTGCAGACGTTCCTACCCATCAAACACCCTGTTCTGGCATTTGAAACCGGCTCTTGCGCAGGTGTCCGCTTCTATCAGAGTCTTACCTGCCCCGGGTGAACTGAAAGGTCAGCTGTCTTTCTCACACTCTCTCTCTCTGGAACCAGGGGACATTTGCCTCTTGTGAACCATATAGGGCCAGTACAGCTCTCTGACTTCTGGCAGAATATGAATGGAAATATTTAGAATGGCATACTACACATGCTATTTATGCCGTATGCATATGGATGTGCACTGTTTGGGTTTTGTGTGTGTGTGTGTGTGTGATGATCTACATTTTTTTCCCCACAAAATATAATATACAATCTGAGGATTTTGCATGAAAAACTGTATCCCAAAATGCACTTGACCTTCCATTTTTTTTAATCTCTGTCTTGACTCACTACTTGATCTGATTGCCAAAAGTTGCGTCACAGAAAATTTGATTAAAACAGCAAAATAAACATATTTGCTTCTGATGGACCCCAAACCGGTTTCATGCTCACTTCCCCCCACTGCCATTGGTCAGACAAACAGATAGCCCCGCCCCAACTTATGCCATTGGTTGAGCCAGTGTGGCTGTGTCAGGCTAGTTGAGACAGAGTGAGAGTAAAAAACACTGATCCCACTAAAAATATGTTTATACTTTTATTTTTATATTTTTTTTTAATTTATACAAATAATACATTTTTAAATATTACAAAATATTGTAAAATAATATAAATATAATTTTTTAATATTTAATTTAATACATACAAATATTGAAATCAGTTCATTTCTGGTAACAAAATGATTGGATTATTGAAACACTGATCCCACTAAAAATATGTTTATACTTTTATTTTTATAATTTTTTTTAATTTATACAAATAATACATTTTTAAATATTACAAAATATTGTAAAATAATATAAATATAATTTTTTTATATTTAATTTAATACATACAAATATTGAAATCAGTTCATTTCTGGTAACAAAATGATTGGATTATTGAAAGTGACACATATATATATATATATATATATATATATATATATACACACAAACACACACACACATACATATTTGAATAGAATATTTTGAATTTGTTTATGTTGTAATTTTAACTTGAATTGATTTCAATAAAAAATATTTTAATATATATTAATTTGTAAAAATACTGTTGAATTATTTTTTGACATTTTTTTTAAGTTCAGTCCCTATTTTGTACCTTTACCTCTAAACATTGCCATTTCCACTGCTGAAGATGTTTTCAGGCCAAATCTCTCTGATAAATAAATAAATAATTGGACTAAGACACAACTAAGCCACAGTTGAATTACAGGAATTTAATGGAAAATCATCCTCTCGCTCATATGCACTTGTGCGTGTGAATGTTTGCTCACTTGAGCTCAAACCTACAGAACTCAATGAAACCTAATATAGTTTGCCATGTGTTTGCTCGTTATTTTACGACCTACTATACACCGTGTGATGTGTGTTTATTGGAATCCGACCCAAATTTCTGACTGATGCCGGCTAACTGTGCGGCGTCCCCCCTGCTTCGTTTATTTCATTCCTGCATCCATGCAGTGGAGAGTACAGCGGGAGAGAAGAAAGAATGACGCACTTTGGCAGATAGGAGGCCACTGTTATAGCGTTAATCTTCCATTTCTCTGAGGATATCACTCACACACACACTTATACACAGATTGAACACAGTTCAAGGAAAAAGACATTTGAACTTGTCTAAATAGGAATATTTCCGTTGGCCATCAGACCAGTGCGCGCAGATCGAGATGTTGAAATTGCTATAGTATTAGCGACTGGAAGGTCTCTTATGTGTGTTTCTGTGGCCTCTTTGTGCTTCAAGAATGACTTATTGACATTTCATAAGCATTAAGGGAAGGTTTCGGGTTCAATACATGTTATGCTCTATCAACAGCATGTTGATGACCACAGAAAATAATTTTGACTCAGTTTGCAAAAACAAACAAGAATTGTGTTTACAGCAATGCACTTGCAATGGAAGTGGGGCAAGACAGTTCAATGGAGAGTTTAAAAGCAGAAATGTGTTTTAGGTTAATTCCTCTTCTAAAATATAATTTAAGTGGTCTAAACCATCCTTTAGCCGTGGAAATTCTGTTATAGGTGGATAAATGGACACTTATGAACATTTTGCAATATGTCCATTTCTGATTGGACATTTCCTTTCTCATATCATACTAAAGTTACTGGGTTTACAATTATGAAACAATATAAAAGCGAGTAAATAATGACAGAACTTTTCTATTTGCATGGCAATACTGTGTATTACTTGTCCTATAGATTTCCATAGTAAATGCATTACTTTAAACACAATTTTTGTTCATTTTTACAAACTGAGAAATCAGTCCAAGTTATCTGGCAGTAATCGACAGCATACCACGGATAGTTTGGTGGGTTTCGAGATAACAGAACACCGCTTACAAAGTAAATGCTGGATTACACAGCGTCCGTTTGCTTAGATAAACAGAAAGAAGGAGAAACGGACCCATCAAACAGGCAATCATTCAGCTGTGAGGGAGGCAAACACACACACACACACACACATGTTCAACATGGAGTGATTGGCTCCAGCAACCTCTTTGTTAGGATAAATATGATGGATGTGTTTATGAGATGTTCTTGAATGGTATGATGATGGCAGAAAAATATAACCATGTGTTCATTATGACACAACAGATGAGAACTTGCACATGAAAGATTGGAGAGATCAGCAGTAATACTGACAGACATTTATAAATACATAAAGTGGAGAAGATAAATAGGGTGGAGAGGTTATTTGCTCTATTAACCCTTAAATTCACTATGGTTCTAAAATTTGGGGTTGGTACGATTTTTTAATTTTTTGCGTATATGCTCTTCAAGGTTGCGTTTATTTGATCAAAAATACAGTAAAAACACTAATATTGTGAAATATTTTTACAATTTAAAATACCTGTTTTCTATTTGAATATATTTTAAAAATGATGCAAAGCTGAAATTTCAGTATCATTACTCCAGTTTTCAGTGTCACATGATCCTGATTCTTTTAATAAGAATCTGATAAGAAACCTTTCTTATTATTATCACAGTTGTGTTGCTTAATATGTTTGTGCATTTCTTTGAAACAGAAATCTTTTGTAACATTTTAAATATTTTTACTGCCACTTTTGATTAATTTAATGCATCTGTACTGATTAAAATGTATTCAATTCTATCAGAAAAATATTACTGACCCCATACTTTTGAGAAGTAGTGTACGTTTTACTCATTAAAATGACACAAAAGCAAATTATCAAATCAAATCTGTGTATCATTCGATCATTAGTTTTTTTATTTAATATTGAAAGTAGAAAAATGAGAAAATGGCTCCTTTTTCGTTTTTTCGTTTTTCTCCAAAAAACGAGAAACGAGAATTCAGCTTAAATTTTCGTTTTTCGTTCATGGGTGGAAAAATGAATAAACAGCTTGAATATTTGATTTCTACATGTGGGCGGGAATTAAACGCCCCTTTCTGCTGATTGGTCAGCCGAAGATCAAACCGTGCCATCATCAGTTCTTCTGCAGTATCACGCAGCAGAATAATAGTCCTCCGCTGCTGCAGTTGTATGGATTCTTAACGCATCATCAAACAAACAGTCAAATGAATAGCTCGACACAACTCGTACCGGGGCAGAGTCTAGACAGGGCTTTCTTCTGTGTAGATATAAATTCTATTCTTTGCATCAGCTGGGCATGGCAGGGTATGATATGACAGCTGTCATAGCCTACCCTGCTCACCCAGTAAGTGTGTTTGTTTAATTAATAAATTAATTAATTTGTTTAAGACAAAAAGGAAAGAATAATAAATTGGCTTGGGTTGACCTATGTTCACGCAAGAACTGTTCTGACTGACAACCGGAGAACAACAGATATTAAATAGCCTACTGTTAGAGTTGTTTAATGTAGTCTTGTGTTTTATTAAAATTTATTATAATTGATATCTCAAAAGGATATGCACTTGTGCGTGGCATGAGCTGCTGCTCAAGATTTTCATAAAATATAATAACTTGCCATTTCCATTTGCTTCTCACCAAACCCTCAGTATACCTCCAGAATGCACAGGAAATAAGCAGCAGTCATATTTAAAGCAGTTTAAATGAATATTGAGTACTGATTGATGTTAACTTGGATTTTTTTCCCCCATCGAGGGGAAATAACTTAATACTCTGTCATTTATAGTCCTATGGTAAAATTTATATTTTTAATTGTGTAACGTTACGTTCAAAATAACTACAAAATGTCATGCCTTTGAAAAAATAAAGAGAACAACAGAATGCACTGTTTTAGCGCCTCTCGGTCTCCTTGAGCATTTTTCTGGCACATGCCACAGACATGAACCACAGGGAATACTCGTCTTTTAAAAGGCTTCATTTAGATTATTTTACATTAAATGCATCATATAAGTCACTTTGGAATAAATCACAGTAGGCCTATGTATCATGATAAAAAAAACGACTTTACAGTCTGGAAATACTTTAGGCTATAGCTAATTATTTCACTTTAAGAACCGCTGGTCTACACAGAAGAAAGACCTGTCTAGACTCTGCCCCGGTACGAGTTGTGTCGAGCTATTCATTAGTCTGTTTGTTTGATGAAAAATTTGAAATTGATAAAATGGGTTATTAATCCGTGCAACTGCAGCAGCGGAGGACTATTATTCTGCTGCGTGATACTGCAGAAGAACTGATGAAGGCACGGTTTGATCTTCGGCTGACCAATCAGCAGAAAGGGGCGTTTAATTCCCGCCCACATGTAGAAATCGAATATACAAGCTGTTTATAAATTTTTCCACCCATGAACGAAAAACGTAAATTTAAGCTGAATTCTCGTTTTTCGCTTTTTGGGGGGAAAAAAAAACAAAAAAGGAGCCGTTTTCTCATTTTTCTATTTTCAATATTAAATCTAAAAACGAATGATCGAATGATACACAGATTAAATCTCCTTAAACAAACTTGCTGTGACTTTTATAACACTGACCGAACATCACTGAATGACCAATTACAATACACCAAGTTTGAGAGTGAAATCATTAATTCTCATTTATTTGCATGCACCATATATGTTGTTTTATACGGTGGCAGAGAAGTGCAGAACAAATCACAATTCTGAAAACAAAATAACAAATTATAAACGCAAATGCAAGTCTAAAAAACAAAATAACAATTCAGAAAGCACAACAACAATTCAGAAAACATTATAACAAGTCAGAAAACACAATGACAAATTCGAAAACAAAATAACAAGTCAGAAAACACAACGACAAATCCGAAAACAAAT
>NW_015505240.1:2912644-2967164 GCF_001515645.1 Sinocyclocheilus grahami
CTCAGTTTAAATGTATTGTATTAATTGCCCTTACTATGGAATAAAAAGTACGGAGTGTATATTTACATTTAGTTAAAAGTGGCTTTAGAACATCAGCTCCAGTGGTGCAGATGGATAAGTGCTTTCCCTTTGCTTTTTGACGCAATTGACCCGGGTTCGATCCCGCCTTTTGCCGAACTTTTTTTTTCTCCCGTTTCAAATCTCGTATCACATCGTAAAGGCATTTATTTTTCAATAAAAATTAAGGAAATAATTAAAAAGTTGAAAATAAAGTATCGGGTAGGGTTAGGGTAGGTGTAGGGAGGGCTTTATTGTACCAATAAGGTGGCATCCATTTAATAATTTAAATTTAAATTATAATTTACACTCAATACGTTATTATTGCATACTGTTTTATAATGTACTACAATACTGAAGTGCAGATAATTGCCACTATTTGCAACAAGTAGTATACTTGATAGTAGAAATCCTGCTATTTTAACATAGTGTAACTAGGTATTTGCACTTAGTGTAAATAGCATATTGCTAAAAATACTGCTATTTTCACTTAGTGTAAATAGAATCCATTGCTAATACGAGATTTGAAAAGGGAGGAAAAAATAGCTTGGAAAAAGGCGGGATCGAACCCGGGTCAATCGCATCAAAAAGTCGGTGACACACACTAATCCATCTGCGCCACTGGAGCTGATGTTTCACAGCCACTTTTTACTAAATGTAAATATACACCCCGTATTTTTTATTCCAGAGTAAGGGTAATTCATACAATACATTTAAACTGAGCTACTTTAATACCATCTCCGAACTTTCAACCACGACTCTACTGTTCTTCGGCTGGTTTTTCCTGTATACGTTGATTGACAGATGTCTCGTCCAGTCAGCGGTGAGTAATCCCAAACCAATGGCGCTGTCTCAAACTATACCTACCTCTTCCAGTTTGTCTGAATTGTCGTTGTGTTTTCTGACTTCTTAATTTGTTTTCAGATTTGTCGTTGCGTTTTCTGACTTGTTCATTTGTTTTCAGATTTGTCGTTGTGTTTTCTGACTTGTTATTTTGTTTTTGAATTTGTCATTGTGTTTTCTGACTTGTTATAATGTTTTCTGAATTGTTGTTGTGTTTTCTGAATTGTTATTTTGTTTTTTACACTTGCATTTGCATTTGTAATTTGTTCTTTTGTTTTCAGAATTGTGATTTGTGATTTGTTCTGCACTTCTCAGCCACCGTAGTTTTAGAGTCCGAAGAAATTATGCAAATCAAGTAATGGCACAAAAATGCCAACAAAATTTGCGTTGAGCTAATTTTGCATGCAGCAATTACAGATTTTATGGGAACTTTTATTATTCGATTCTGTCCTGTTATGATCAATATAAAATATATAAACAATGTTTACCACCTACACTCTTAAAAATAAAGTTTCCAAAAGGAGGTTTTCACAGCGATGCAATAGAACATACACTTTTGGTTCCTTTTTCCATTGTAAAGGAACCTTTTTCCATTATAAAGAATCTTTTTGGAATGGAAAGATTCCATGGATGTTAAAGGTTCTCAATGGAACTATAGAATCCAATAAAGAACCTTAGTGTAGTGAATAAATAAACTATTTTGTACAACTGAATTCGCCCATGAATATGCAATTTTTCAGCAAATATTGACTTGAATTTCAATCGTTAAGTGTAAAATGTGTCATTATTCCCAAAAACTGTTTCATCACAATACATTCGGGAACTGTAAAAAGGCTCAGATGCTCTGTGTGACGGGGTTTGTGTTCAGTTCTCTTTGAAACGTTCATCCTGACACATAAAGTGGAGCATTTGATGAGGGACTGCTGGACGAGGTCACACACCGACTCTTCATGTAATAATGACGAACATGAGTGATTTCTTTATGAGAGGCCTACACACACTCAAAATGACATGTGTATGTGTTTCTGTGTGCATGTGTGAGAATAGAATTTATTTATAAAAGAGGCTCTTATGAATACTTCAGCCAGAGAGAGAGAGAGAGATGTGACCAAAAGAGAGGGAAAAAAGCTGTATAAACAGAGGCCATGATCTGCATGCAAAAGTAAATAAAGCAGTGCCCTTTGGTAAATGAGGAGTAGATGGCGTTTCATAACTGGCAGACATGGAATTACCCATTTTAATGGTTCACTGTTTCAGGGACGATGGTGGGACACACAGAAACACTCGGTTTTTTTGAGAGGCTGTCCATTTGAGACGCTGTGTATTTAAAACATGCACATATTCAGTGTTCTGAAAGCCTCCAGCAAGTACTAATGTAACACTAATATAACATTAGCATAATGATAACATAATGTGACGCTGAAGCACTGAAGCTGCTTTCTATAAAACAGATGCAACTAGATTCAGATTTAAATCTCTCTGTATAACCCGAGTGTGTGTGTGTGTGTGTGTGTGTGAGAGAGAGAGAGAGAGAGAGAGAGAGAGAGAGAGAGAGATGTGTGATGTGTCCAAAGGCTTCAGAGGAGAAATATAGCCTGAGGTACACACACACTCAGATATAAACAAACAGTCCACTCTAAATCTGATAACAGTAAGAAGACGTGATGAATAAGAGAAGAGAAGAGACTAATAGTATATATATATGTGGTTGTTGTTGTTGTTGTTGTTTTTTGGGGGGGGGGTGGTAAGATTTGTCTTAAAATCTCTAAGTCTCTTATGGCTGCATTTATTTGATCAAAAATACAGCAAAATTGTTAATTATTATTACAATTTAAAATAACTGTTTCTATTTGGATGCATTATAAAATGTTATTTATTTCTGTGATGCAAAGCTGAATTTTTAGCATCATTACTCCAGTCTTCAGTGTCACATGATCCTTCAGAAATCATTCTGATTTGCTGCTCAAGAAACACTTCTTTTCATTATTTTCAACATTTCATTATTTTCAGTGTTGAAAAACTTTTTTTCTCAGGATTCATTGATTAATAAAACATTTCAGAAATGACTTTACTGTCACATTTTGTCATCAATTTAATGCATCCTTGCTGAATAAAAAATAATAATAATAATTTCTTAACAAAAATCTTACCGACCCCGAACTGTTTATATGCATTTTTTCAAAATCAAAATGTTTTGTTTTTTTTTATTAAAAAACATCAATAAAACAGAACAGTTCCCCTAAGCACCAATTTTCTCTAAAAGTTGTGACATCTTTCACCATCCATCCCCAGTACCTTATAGTTCCTGATTGCCAACTTTGCTGTACCCAAAACATAATTCACAGACCAAATGTTGTCTTGAAACTCTATACTTCACTCCTCCTATAAAAGAAGAGAGGAGATAAATAAATAAAGATGAGTGCAGCAGAGACGTAGTAGCTGTAATGTGTTTAATGGAGCGGCTCATGAGGAAGTGACATGAGGAAGCCACACGGCCCTCAGAAATATCAGCCCCTTATGAACGTGTGAGGAGTCAGCAGTGCATGCACTGTTATATTTGCCTGTAAACCACCGTGATAAACGGCACACGCTTATTCATCGCCCTAATTATTGATGACGTCGATCAGGCGCTGCTCTAAGGAGCTGTTTTCTGTCTCAAGATGTCAAACATATTTGGAGCCAGATTGAATCACACAACCGTCAATAAAACACATCTAAGCGTTCAACTGTTGAGCTCCTCTGCGCTGCTGTTACATGTGAGGAACAAATTCACTGACACTCTTCAGTGATTACTCCACTGACGCCCGGCGAGTCGCAAACATGCATCCTGCTGTCAAGATTGACAGATGAGAAATCAATGCACCCATGAACAAATCACTGCAGTTTACACGCTTCTCTGTCTGTTGGTGTCCATCTCATCTCATCTCAGGAGATTTGATCAATGCTCTGAATCTGAGCATGTTTCACACACGTGTGTTCACCAATCAGAGCTCAAACCCAGAGAAAATCAAGCTTGCGTGAAACTCGTACTGTTTCAGTTCTCAAATTCTCTTTAGGTGATTCTGGGTTCGATTTATTGACTTGTCATGAATAAGGTACAATTAATGTCAGAACAGCATTAATAAATCTGGCCAGCTATTGTTTACTACACCTAGAAAAATGTTGGATACGATTTTTTTATATATATTTTTGAAAGAACCCTCTCACCAAGAATGCAACTTTTTTATCAAAAATATCGCAAAAACAGTAATATTGTGAAATAGTATTACTGTTTAAAATAACAGTTCTCTATTTGAATATATTTTTAAAATGTAATTTATTCCTATGAGGCAAAGCTGAATTTTCAGTTCTCAAATCTCTTTAGGTGATTCTGGGTTGGAAATATTGACTTGTCATGAATGAGGTACCATTAATTTCATCACTGAGTTCTTAAAACAACATCAATAAATCTGGATAGCGATTGTTAACTACACAAAGAAAAATGAGCATCAAGTAGTCATGGGGAAGCTATTTTTTAGCTGTAGTTTACCAAGCTAGCTAAAGTAGTTTATATATTGTCAAACCACCCTAAAACAATTAACAGGAAACAGATACTAACACAAAAAGAAGATAACTACATTGAAACTGTATAGGATGGCATTATCTTTTTAAATATGCAACTATTAAATATTTTATTTTTTGAAAAAATCAATCTTGGGTGAGTTTACAGTAAATATAAATAATAAGCACCCTGTTTTGATAAACAGTAACATTTTTAACCAAATATTTTTTTATACAAAAAGAAAGATGTACAGTACAATGAGGAGACCATAAAGTTTCTGAGCAATAAAAAAAGCAACAAAATAATAACAAAATCAGTTTCCACACAAATAATAATCAGCACAACCATTTTCAATATTGATAATCATAAGAAATGTTTCTTGAGCAGCCAATCAGCATTTTAGATTGATTTCTGAAGGATCGAAGACTGGAGTAATGATGCTGAAAATTCAGCTTTGCGTCACAGGAATAAATTACATTTTAAAATATATTCAAATAGAAAACAGTTATTTTAATTTGTAAAATTATTTCACAATATTACTGTTTTTACTGTATTTTTAATCACATAAATGCAGCCATGGTTTCAAAAACACCCCAAAATGACCCAGGCGTGGCAGTGTATCTGTTCACTGATCCCCTGCAGGATGCTCACGACCCCCCAGGAGTCCACAGACCCCCGGGTGAAAGAGAGGAAACACCTCAGTGATAGACTTAAATCTGGCATTTCATAGTAACACAACAGCGCATTCATCAAACGGGCTGTGAGCCCCGAGCTTCGCTACAGCAAGAAGCTTCATCCAGTCTGACACAGGTTTGACACCTTACCAACATAAAAATCAACAGCATAAACAGCCAAAGGGGAAAAAGTCATCAAACACTGACAAAACAAGAAAAGAGAAATGAAGCCAGACAGGAAATAAGCCAAAGGACAATGACAGGTCGTTGTAATGCACAATGTATCTTCAGAAACACACACTCATAGAGGAGTCAGTGAGTTTTGGCGTGTGTTTGGTGCATGTCTCCTCCATGTGTCTAAAAAAGGCTCTAATGGGATCTCTAAATATAGATCCTTCATGATATTCAGGTCTGATTCTGGCTGTAGCCTCTTCGCCCTCTGGCACTTCACCTGCCTGAGCATTTCTCTGTCTGATGAAGCAGAAGACTTATGAATGCCGGACCTTCCTAGAGATCCAGGATCCTTTCTCAAGTCAGTGTCGTCACTGAACTTTAACAAACGTGAGCTTAAAAACTTATTGTATTTCAGAATTATGTTTTGTTCCTTCCTTAGGATAACACTGACATTGTTCGGCAGAATATCTAAGCTTTTCAGCTCATAAATAAAATCACACCTCTTCAGAAATCCATAGTATACATAATTAATGATATCTTTATAATATCTCAATTGTTTCTACTAATCAATAAGCTTAAAATGAGAGCTTTCTTGGCTGTTTTTTTAAATAATAAAATACCAATAAAAAAACAATACTCACTAATTGTAGCTATTGTCTCCTCGACCTCGAACCTCTAAAGTAACGTTTGACGTCTTGAGTACACGCGATAAAATTTTCTCTCCCGCTCGAGAAACTGTAGTAGCATGCGCACTGAGAAAAATACACATAACATAAACGGTATCGGGTGAGAGGGCGAATATTCTCCTGTGCACACAGGAAATTTTCCTCCGTGCATATGTTACTTTTTAGTAGGTTTAATAGTCAAAGAGTTTTCCTTGTTTTAAACTTCACTAACTGTTTAATAAAATTAGAGGAAAAAAATTAATTACAGGGAAAAATTTATTTAATTACAGGGAAATAAAAAATTGCCAAAGGCATAAGAAAAATGTTATATGATATACAGTAAATCATATATTGTCATAAATTATGTGATGTGGTGTAGACCTAAATATACACTAACAAAAATGGTGTAGAAACTATTTTAACTTAGAAATTACACAATCAAAAAAATAGCCTAGTAGCACATTGAATTTAATGTGACATTTTTAAATAGAACAGTTGAAATAGTACCTATATTCTTGTAAAACATACTCAAGTTTTATGTAATACTTCAAAAACACATAATATTACATATAATTTATATCATTATTATCATTATTATTATTATTATTATTTGTCTTGTTATAAGGATGTTTAGATATTTTTACTAAACACAAGGCAAAAATACTACTTTAGAAAAGTTTTTTTATTAGAAACATCTGAAACTGAGCTTTAAGTAAACCTCCAATGTGATCGTCCCATTAAATGCTCAGTAATATTCAGTTTTATCTATTTATTGCTGAAATTTATGCCCAGAAGAATCCTGCCTGATAATGGCTACAGTATTCTCACAAATATTACAGGGAGACTGGAAAAACTGATGTAAGTTCTGATAGTGGGGGATATGAGCTGCTTTGGTATGATTTTATCTCTGCGTTTTGTGTTTTTTGGAGAGCTGTTCCTTGCCAGGATGACGTTGTTGTTACGCACAACTCCATGTCATCATAATGCAAGTCCCGCAGAGCCTTCACTTGTGTGTATGACACTTCACACACACACACACACACACTCACATCCGAATAAGCATGATATGCTTGGCTCTGGGACAGAGCAGAATAAACATTTTCTCCCTACACAACCTCTTACACCGACAAACCCATTCACACTCTTCTTCGCAAACACACACACACACACACACACACACACACACAGGCTAATCCACTGCAAAACGGTACAACAGCCCTGACGCGCTGAGCTCATCAGAAAGGGCATTTGCATTTTGAATCTGAGAGCACAACTGGAATCTTTCGTCGTTTATGACACTACAATAAGCAGCAATTCCATGCACAAATAAACGCTGATTGAATTCTTGGTGCGCGGAATAAGAGAACGAGGCAGATCTTATCAGATCAGAAAGAACAGTCTCTGTGGCTGTGTTTATCCCTGCAGCTTCCAATTTACGATTCTTTTTTATAATTGTTTATTTGATGGCACAATCTGACAGTGAACGTATCTGAAAAAAATACATAAAAATGATTATCCGTTGCAGAGATTTATAGAGAAACAGACAGATGGGTGATAGCTGATGTATATTTGGAGATCAGAGGCCACACAAACACTGAAGGTTTCATCCCGGATGCATGTACTGACCTTTTGACCTTTGACTCAATGATGCACACATCTTTACATTCTTTACAGTTTCTGTAGCCATAGCAACCAGCATTCTATTGTGCCCATTCTCTCTCATTATGTGGTTGCGATCAAACTGTATGTAGTAGAAGTTGTGACATAACAAGCATTGTCAAGCAATTAACAAACTTTTTATATATTCTAACGCTTGAGTGGTTTTGCCTGTACAAATGTTGTAGGTAGTTCCTAAGTCATTCTTATTTGGTTGCTAAGGTGTTTTGCGTGGATGCCTGCTGACCCAAATCAAAATGGTCCCCATACAAATCTCTGATATTTTGTATCGACTATTAAGGTGATAGTAGTTTGGTGAATTTTCATGGGCGAAATCCAGTCATCCATGCAATTGGAAATTATGCATGGGGTTGAAAGATTTTATATTTGTATGGCTCATATAGTATGATATAGTGAGATTATGGAGGAAATAAATACCTCAATTGTATTCAGAGATAAAAATATATATATATATATATGTCTAATAGAAAGATACGTATAAAATGCAATGCTATACAATGATGACTGAGAGATTAATAAATAAATGTTCCTCAAAAAGCCTGATGATCATATTTGATACACTTTAACATGATTTTTCTAATAACTGATTAATATATAATCAAAGTTGCTTTAAATAAAAATAAAAATATTACTAACAATATAAAGGTTATTATTATGTGTACTTCATAAAAACCAGTGAAGGTTTCACATGCAAAAAGAAACGTACCATTACTTGAAGGTAAACATTTTTACAATCATGCTAAAAAGACTTTAATTTGCTAAAAAAGTGTCATTTGCCCCTTTATGATGAATCGCTTGTTATTCCTCAATTGTAAGTTGCTTTGGATAAAAGTGTCTGCTAAATGAATGAACATAAATGTAGCAATCAGGCAATAGTAGATTGTGTACAACAGGCTTTTCAGCACAGTTTTGATCATGCAGATGACATAGAGGTCTTAGAAATTTGCATATCAAATATATGATACAGTGGCCTTTATAAGGTTAAAAATCAGTAACCCTAAGTATAAGCAGTAGTTATGATGCTTGATTTAACAAATACCACTAATTACATTTATATGCTCACAGCCAATGCTACGCTCAAAGCAATGTTAATCATCATGGAAATATTGCATAACTCAAGCGAGATGGATGGTTTACTGTAATGTACTGTTTAGGGAAGGGTTTACTCGAGGGTCATAACACTCACACGTTCTGTCATTAATGACAGCTTAACCCTCAAGCATCCTTCGTATAACAGCCCTTAATTGGTCCTTTTTGGACAAATTTGGGCACTAAGGTCTCATGTGTGATCCCAATTTTTTTTTTTTTTTATGAATGTCATATCACTATCTTCGATAAAATAAAAACTATCAATTTATGCAAATTTTTTTGTGATTTGGTGGGGGGTTTTTTTACCTTTTGATGTAAAATATGCTTATTTTCATGTTACATTTAATATTTCTTTTACTTCAGTAAAAAAAAAAAAAAAATCATTCCAGTAAGTTCAGACAGCCAAAACCTAAAAATGTGGTGACCTTGGTGACATCTGGTGACATATGATGGTATAAAAATGATGCCAAATGCCAAAATGTGCTTACAGACAAATCCATGCTATAAGGAAAAGACAAAGTAGGAGACAGAGTAGTCATTTATTTCTAACAAAAAACCCCATCAAATGTCATGTTATGGGCTCATTCAATGCTTTGTTTGAGTGTTTGCCACATTGAGAATGTTGTATAGGCTCCCCCTTCATTTATGTGTATGTATGATCTGCATTGTGTTGGATTTATTGATTCTTATTGGTCAAATAAAAAAATTGCTCTGAATTATAGTATTTCCCATAATCCCATTCATTTTCTATGGGTGCCCACTATTGTCCACGAAGGACAAATTATGGAGTTTGTTTTTTTTCAACCACTTAAATTGTTGAATCGAGTCAATTGTGTGTGTGTATGTGTGTGTGTGTGTACCTGGTATTTATCACGTTATGAGGACCAACTGTCCCCACAAGGTCAAAATTTACTAGTATTACTATCCCTGTGGGGACATTTGGTCCTCATAACGTGATAAATACCAGGTACACATGTGGGGACATTTTTGAGGTCCCCATGAGGAAACAAGCTTATAAATCATACAGAATGAGTTTTTTTGAGAAAGTAAAAATGCACAAAGTTTCCTGTAAGGGGTAGGTTTAGGTGTAGGGCAATAGAATATACGGTCTGTACAGTATAAAAACCATTACGCCTATGGAGAGTCCCCACGAGGATAGCTGACCAGACGTGTGTGTGTGTGTGTGTGTGTGTGTGTGTGTGTGTGTGTGTGTGTGTGTGTGTGTGTTCAGGTGGCAAACTTGGGAAAACTAGCCAAGTTTTGTACCGCTCAGAATAAGGAAACTATTTTAAAAAATTATATTGCCCATATTTGTCATGAAGAATGCTTGAGAGGGAATGTGCTTGTTTGTGTGTCATGACAAGTTCTCAACCTGTCTGAATGAACATACCGTTCTTGTAAATTAGTACGTTTCTCATGTTTGCGTAATGAACAGTTTTGTTTAACAGTGAAGGAAGCACTACTTCTTGTTTCACTAATTCCGTTCAAACTTGCAAATACTAATTAGCACATGCTTGAGGCAACATAACCATGAAAGCGGTGTGCAGGAAAGCAAGGTGGCGTAAATCTCTTGATTTCCTCAAGCTGTCGCTCTTCCTGTCTGTTACGGCCCTCTAAGCTTCTGTCATATTAAATGCACCTGTGGTCTCATCTTCTTCACCTTGCAGCCTGACACAGGTGTTAGAATAAACACGGTTTTAATTTGATTCAGTCTCATATGCTGAATGAAAGTGCTTTGTGAGGGACGTCACAGACAGTTTGGCTTCCAAACTCAGAACTTTTAGACTGGAAGGTTAAAACATTTAACACAAAGAAATCAATGTAATAAAATAATTTTTTTAAACATCCCCTTGAAACCACGGATGGAGTGTAATTTCACTTGCTTGTACTGCCCTCTGCTGCCCAAATTCAAACTCTCATTTATGTGTACCTCAGCAGTGTACCGACCAGGCGCCGAGTGCTGCCAATCACAACACACATTGGCCCTTGTTTCACTAATTCCGTTCAAACTTGCAAATACTAATTAGCACATGCTTGAGGCAACATAACCATGAAAGCGGTGTGCAGGAAAGCAAGGTGGCGTAAATCTCTTGATTTCCTCAAGCTGTCGCTCTTCCTGTCTGTTACGGCCCTCTAAGCTTCTGTCATATTAAATGCACCTGTGGTCTCATCTTCTTCACCTTGCAGCCTGACACAGGTGTTAGAATAAACACGGTTTTAATTTGATTCAGTCTCATATGCTGAATGAAAGTGCTTTGTGAGGGACGTCACAGACAGTTTGGCTTCCAAACTCAGAACTTTTAGACTGGAAGGTTAAAACATTTAACACAAAGAAATCAATGTGATAAAAGGATTTTTTTTAAACATCCCCTTGAAACCACGGATGGAGTGTAATTTCACTTGCTTGTACTGCCCTCTGCTGCCCAAATTCAAACTCTCATTTATGTGTACCTCAGCAGTGTGAGTGACAGCACATTTCGTATTTCAGAAGGCGGTCCTTCATTTGATACAGGAACTATTCGAGCCGTTCATGCCAGACTGGGGAGAGAGGTGTTGTGATAATGTAAAATATGTGAAAACTAATGTGTTTCTCGAACAACCTAGTATGAGAGCTGTTCTAGTACACCCCCAAAACAAAATCAAGACTTTGTAAAAGAGCATAATAGGACCCCTTTAACTGAGTTCTACGCCGGGGGCGCCGAGGGGTTGTGGCTAGAAGGGATACAGCAAAAACCGGAAGCTAAAAATAAATTGAATTTTCTACCTATTAGATTGTGTTTTATTAAGGTCTACACCTACCCCAACCCTAAACCTACCCCTTACAATAATGCAAAAATAGTCATTGTTGTTGTACAGTGTGAGAAAAATTACGCTATATTGATGTGCGCATGTCTAGTAGCTTTTGCTGTACGCCGCCAGCCGCGCCATAGAAAACCCGGAAGTGATGCAGGAGTAAGTATGACGTCACAAAGTGAAAGTATGGCAGCGTCCGTAGCAGTGGGATTAAACTTCAGCACGTTGGCTGCCTGTAACGCACTTTACGATCACACAAACTTCTACACGAATATGTGTCCAGTGCACGGTGGTCATATGATGTTTATCTTTGATTTGCAGATTGACGCGTGCGCAGGGAATCTGGGAACGCGTAGGGAAAACGGGAGATTTAAATCGGTGAGGGAAATGTGGCTTAAAACTCAAATGTGCCTTAATACAAAACATAGCTTCTCTATTGTATAATATATTCTTATTATATTATATCAAATTAGTTGAGACCTTTAGTTGATTGCTATGCTCAGATTATTGTTATTTTAATGCTATTAAAGTTTCAGTTTAAGCATTTTTTGCATATTCACGAAATCCTTCACTGGTTGGTTGGTCTAGTTAGGAGTTTTCCAACCTTTTGATGCGAGGAACTCCCAAAAATAATAATAAGCTCGCTAGGAACTCACTTCCTAAAATATATATTTTAAGCTATGTATTTATATGTATAAAAACCTATTATTAAGGACTCATTTTTCTCAGATAAATAAACGACACAAATAAGATAATCGTTGACATACAGTAAGAGATTTAATTTAATTAGCGAAAACTTTTGTGTCATTTTATTATTATTATTTAAAATATATTGAAGTATCTTTAACTCTTTTAGTTCTTCAGATTACAATTTTTCCCCCTATGTTTAGGTAGAGCCTCCTCGGCAATGGCTGCAGAAGGAAACCCAGATACTGAATCCAGTGATCAGGGTTTGGAAGCCGAGCTTGTGTCTTTGAGATCACAAGCTGAGGCGCTGCGACAGGAGCTGAAGACATGTAAGGATGAACTTCAGAACTTACAGAAGCAGCTCAGCCACAGCGAACGCCTCCAGAAGACGACAGAAAGCTACAACCAAGATCTCAGGCAGCAGGTGAGCCATGTGCTCGTGGAGAACAAGGAGCATTTTGAGGTATAAGACACAAGAAGATTGTTGGTAACATTGTGTTTGTGTTGCTTTAGGTTGATAAACTGAGTGCAGAAATCCATGAGCGAAAGAAGAGAGAGAGGGAGAAAGTAGATGCTGAGACTCAGACGGAGGAGTATACATGGACGGAGACAGGTTGGGCTTTTTTCTTTTTTTTCATGTTAATATTCCAGTAGTCTGCAGCACTGATGTTTTTATTTAAATGTTATTTTCTTCCTGAAACAGATTATTATAATTATTACTATGGCGGATACTACCAGTCAGGAACGGAGACCGCAGCAGAAGCAGAGGAGAATGTTGTCATGGAAACTCAAGGATATTGTGAACACACTGAGGAGCATCATGTGCCAGCTGAGACGGCACCAGCCAATCCTGAGCTACCAAACGAATCAAGTGATCTTCCACAAACAGAGGTATGAGAAGTGTTACTTATTTAAAGGGGTCATATGATGTGATTTCAAGTTTTCCTTTCTCTTTGGAGTGTTACAAGCTGATTTTGCATAGATAAGATCCCTGAAGTTGCAAAGACTAAAGTCTCAAAACCAAAGAGATATTCTTTATCAAAGTTAAGACTCTGCCACGCCCCCCTAAAACGGCTCGTTCTAACACGCCACCACATATCTACCTCACTATGTGGAAATATTAGCATAATGCGCCCAAATGTGCACGCAAAGAAAGAAGGCGTGGTTTCAGGAACCGCAGTTAGTGTTGAAGCAGCCATGTCAGAGAGACGCTGTGTGTTTCGAGGCGAAAGCAAAAGCACTTTATTTGGCCTTCCGAAAGTAGATGCATTTAGGAATATTTAAGATTACTTACAACAGAACAGCAATGCATTTTATGGACGACCGTTTCGTGAACCTATGGGGGATCACATCACATCACATCACAAACATATACCAGCTTCATCACTGTGTCTGTCACGCGACTCTGTTCCCCTTTCGGGCTTGAACTGATGGTAAAACTAATGACATTATTAACTGTCTTTACATTTATTTTGAAAGATGAAGCTCGCGATTATGGTAAGGGGCGTTACATTTCCGACGAGTGCTTGTGGTGTTCGGCCAATCACGGTGCACTGGGTCAGCTGGCCAATCAGAGCAGACTGCGCTTGTCGGAAGGAGGGACTTTGTAGAAAACGAAGCGTTTGAGAGAGGCGGGGCATAGAGGACCTACAATAATGAAAAGTATTTGAAAAATAATGTGTTTTTTGAACATTAAAGCATGTCAACATATTCTGTTACACCAAATACACAAAATAACGATCTTTAAAAAAGCATCATATGACCCCTTTAAGTGTTTCTGATAACAGTTCTAGGCATTTATTAATGTTGGTATTGACATAGTTTGCTTGTGTTGCATGTTGAGTTGAAATACTACCAAATGTTTAAAATATAGCCAATATAGTGTAAAATCTGGTCTAAACAATCTGCATAATGGTGAAAATAATATAACAAATCATAAAAAAATGACAGTAATGCCAGAATATAGCCAAAATAATCAGGCAAATTGCTAAAACAAAAAAAAAGCTAAATAAAACCAAAATAGAATAAAATAAAGTAAAAATAATCTAACATATTGCCAAAAACCTGAATTACTGTCAAAACAACTCAAGTATAGTCAGAACAGTCTGTTAATACAATACATAAATAAATGATAAAACACATTACAAAGAAATTAAAATATGGCCCAAAATAGCCACACACAAAAATCTCAGGCAGTCTAAATTAAGGTCAAATTAATATCCAAAAGGCTAAAATATGGACAACATAATCCTAAAAATAGCCTAAACAATTTCAATTTTGGCAAAGAAAGAAAGAAATATAATCTTACATATATCATATCATATCACTTAAAATCTACAATATAGCCAAAGTAATCCAACATATAGACTAACATAATTAAAAAAACTATTTAAATTTACTCAAAATTGTCAAACAAATTTTATAGCCACATAATCATAATATGGACACAATAACCCAGCATATACCCAAAGTAGTCTAACGTATGATCAGAACAATCCGACATATCACCGAAACAATATAAAATCCAACCAAAATGATCAAACATTACATTTAGTCATTTAGCAGACGCTTTTATCCAAAGCGACTTACAAATGAGGACAATGGAAGCAATCAAAACTAACAAAAGAGCAACAATATGTAAGTGCAAATGGCAAGTCTTGGTTAGCCTAACACAGTACACGTAGCAAGGTATTTATAAATAAATAAATATATATATATATATATATATATACATACATACATACATACATACATTCAGCTTAAACAAATACGAGCAGTTTACGGCCAGTAATAAAAATAATTATCATTTAAAGTAATAATTATGAGCCAGTTTCTCGACTATGTAAACATGTTCTCAGGAGGCCTCTGGAGAAGGCGGCTCTATAGCCGACATGCTGAGAACAACAGCAGAGGAAGCATTGAACCAGACCAACTTTGTGTTTGATGAAAGTTCCGGCATGTACTACGACCACAGCACTGGATTTTACTACGACTCTGTAAGTTGTTCTTCTGTCGGGACGTTTGACTGCTGCTATTTGTGTAATCGGCATGTGTAATCTTAATCGCCTGTGTTAATGTGTTTTTTCCTCTTCCCCCAGTCCAGTCAGCTGTACTATGATGCTAACACAGGCATGTACTATTACTTCGACCCAGAGAGCGGAAAATACCAATTCCACTCTAGGATAGAGGTGCCTACAGCACATCCCGAAGTGGAGCAGACGCCACAGAGGAAGACCAAAGATTGGAAAAACAGGAAGTCGGTGAAGAACACAGATAGAGCTTCCTGTCCTGACGGAGGGGTGAGATGCACATGGACACGCATTGTCTTTGCATAGTTTTGTAATCATAGATATTTGTGTTTTTTGGTTGACACTCGGTCTTCCTCAACTTGATTTCCCATTTGAAGTTTCGTTTGTAAACCACTTTAATTTCAGTTTTTCAATTTTACCACCATCTTGAGTCTCAGTTTTCAGTATTTTTTTTATTTAATTTTTTTCAATTCAAAAACCTCTTTCTGGCTTCTGGTTCTTGCTCTTGTTGAATTGAGTTTGTGTTCATGAGGGTCTGTAGAATAATCCAGGGTCTCAGAAAGGGGTCCGTCATTATGGGAAATTTGATGCCTGGTGGAGCTGACCGTGTGCTCTTCCTTTCGCTGTAGGTTCAGGATTTGACTTGCTCATTGGCTCAGTTGAAGATAGACCATTTGAGGCGGGTTGGAGTGAGAGGTACGGTCTTTAATAGCTATAAAGTTACATAGAGTTTTAGTATTTTTCCCCCAAATGGACGTAACAAGCGAAAGTCATTCAGTGAGATTTTTTTTTTTGATGTTTTTATTCGCCACTAAATATAATACTGTTCAGGGTCAGTACATTTGTTTTCTTAAAAGAAATAAATACTTGTATTCAGTAAGAACACATTACATTGATTAAAAGTGACAGTAAAGACATTTATAATGTTTATAAAATTATATTTCAAATAAATGCTTTTGAATTTATTCATCATTTAATTAAATTTTATATTCATCAAAAATTCTGAAAAAATTTTCACAGTTTCCACAAAAATGTTAAGCAGCACAACTGTTTGCAACATTGATAATAATCGAAATATTTCTTGAGCATCAAATCGGCATATTAGAATGATTTCTGAAGGAGCATGTGACACTGAAGACTGGAGTAATGATGCTGAAAATTCAGCTTTACATCACAAGAATAAATTACATTTTAAAATATATTCAAATCAAAACAATTGATTTTACATTTTAAAAATATTTCTCAATATTACTGTTTTTACTGTGTTTTTGATCAAATAAATGCAGCTTTGGTGAGCAAAAGTGACTTTAAAAAAAACATTTAAAAAATATATATACCTGAACTTTTGAACAGTAGTGTATGTAGGGTGCCAAAATTTGTTCTGTTGTATTTTTGAATATTTTTTCCTTTAGTTTTTATCTTTAACCTGGTTTATTTTATTTGAAATATATTCAAATCAAAACAATTGATTTTACATTTTAAAAATATTTCTCAATATTACTGTTTTTACTGTGTTTTTGATCAAATAAATGCAGCTTTGGTGAGCAAAAGTGACTTTAAAAAAACATTAAAAATATATATATACCTGAACTTTTGAACAGTAGTGTATGTAGGGTGCCAAAATTTGTTCTGTTGTATTTTTGAATATTTTTTCCTTTAGTTTTTATCTTTCACCTGGTTTATTTTATTTTATTTCACATTTATTGATGGTATTTTGACTGGGGTATAATGCGGTGTCAGAGCACATGCTTGTTTCTACAAATCTGGATTGCGCACTTTTTTTCTTATCCCATGCCGAACTCTTCTCCACCATCTTTTTTTGTGCCAAAAAGGACAAGAATTAAAAACACATCAAACTATGATGCAAAACTTAAGCCAGATTAGTGAGTGCCATTTTTACGTTGAGGTTTTAGGTGGTTGTTTTGCATTACATTTTCTTGAACTGAAAACTGAGACTCAAATGGACCTTGAAAGAAAATACAAATCTTATTTTTTCACCTCAAAACAATGTGGAGACACTACTGGTGACGTCCTGATTGGCTGAGTGTTTGCTCACTGACAGGACCATAAAGAGGCAGGGCCTGAGACTGTCAGACAGTCTGAAAACCACCACCGAGGTAAGAAGGATGATGCGTCATCACTTAAAAAAGGACGAAAGTCTCGGTCCCGAAGCCTGCAGCGACCCAGCGGTGCAGAACGATCCAGACGGACCAAGAGCAGAGACAGAAGCAGAGATCACTCCACGAACAGAAAGAAAACCCGGAGGCGGAGCGAATCACATTCTGATGACTCGCATAGCAGGAGGCGGAGCGAAAACGGGTCGCATTCTGATGACACGCACAGCGGGAAGAGAAAGAAGAAGAGGAAAGAGAGAAAGAGATCACATTCTGAGGCTCGCAGAGAAAGGAAGTCACACTCTGATAACGTGAGTGGTGAGAGCGAGCCGGAGGAGGGCGAGATCACAGAATCAGATGGAGAGAAAGAACTTACTTCAACGTCATCTTCATCCTCGTCTGCATCTCCTGTCCAAGCAGAACATGACAGTCCTGAGAAAGAAATGGAAACGCAGATGCAGGAAGGTGAGGAGGGGAGTGAACATTGCGCCCCCCTGGTGGCTGTTTGGTATTGTTTAAAGATGCTATGTTATTTTTGAATGCGCATCAGGTAAACATGCCATATTTTGCACTACTGTAGCATTTTATTTTTGTCTGTCTGTAATGTCTGTGATTTGTATATTTCAGAAGCCTGGCCACCGTGTGTTCGGGTAACTGTGGTTCGCTCTCCTGTGCTGCAGACGGGAACGCTTTTCATCCTCACGGCTGATGCAGTCGCCACCATCGGCCGGTCGGTACAGTTCTGTGTAGTTCTGTTCATCCATTGCGTTGACGAGTTAAAATGTTTGTGTGTATCTGTTTGTAGAGAGAAAGACATGAATCATGCCATCAGAATCCCCGAGATGGGAGTCAGTAAGGTAAAACAAACTCAAATCAAACTAAAAACACACATTCTTGGTCAAAAGCATTTTTACTATAACATTAAATGGTCTAAAGTGCTGAGATTGATGCGTTTTGTATAGTCAGATGTCTTGATATGCATTAAAGGGTTAGTTCACCCAAAAATGAAAATTAGCCCATAGATTACTTACCCTCAAGTCATCCTAGGTGTATATGACTTTCTTCTTTCAGACGAATCCAGTCGGAGTTATACTAAAAATTGTCTTTGATCTTTCAAGCTGTTTCATGGCACTCAGCGGGTGTTGCATGCTTCAGTCCAAAACAAGTTAAATAAAAAGCACCCATCCATAAAAAAAATGTCTCACACGCTCCGGGGGTGAACAAAGACCTTCTGTAGCGAATCGATGCGTTTTTGTAAGAAAAATATCCATATTCAAAACGTAATAATCATTTAATGTAGCTTGCGCTCACTGTTGTAAAGGAAAGCAGTTCCGGGCAGATGACCTCTGAGGTCAGCGCTGCGCATGCATGCGCCAGTGAGTCTCGTGAAAACCAACATTTGTCAACAGGAGCAAAGGAAGCAAAGTTTCCTTACTTTAGCAAAGGAAAACCAGTCTCCTCTTGGCTTATAGCTACAAGCTACCTTAAAGTGATTATTACGTTTTGAATATGAATATTTTTCTTACAAAAGCGCATCGATTCGCTATAGAAGGCCTTTGTTAGCCCCCCGGAGCCGTGTGAGACACTTTTTTTATTTTTTTTATGGATGGGCGCTTTTGTAAAGTGATTATTACGTTTTGAATATGAATATTTTTCTTACAAAAGCGCATCGATTCGCTATAGAAGGCCTTTGTTAGCCCCCCGGAGCCGTGTGAGACACTTTTTTTATTTTTTTTATGGATGGGCGCTTTTGATTTAACTTCTTTTGGACTGATGCATGCAACACCTGCTGAGTGCCATGAAACAGCTTGAAAGATCAAAGACAATTTTTTATATAACTCCGACTGGATTCGTCTGAAAGAAGAAAGTCATATACACCTAGGATGACATGAGGGTGAGAAATTTATGGGCTAATTTTCATTTTTGGGTGAACTAACCCTTTAAATAATGATCGTACACTGAAGTATACTCTCTAAATCACTTGTTTGTTTGTTATTAAAAAGTATCTTAAAACATAATTTGCGATGCATTTTACTTGACAAACTATGATTCAAAAGTTTGGGGCCGCAAAAATTTTTATTTTTGCAAAGTCTCTTTTGCTCACCAAGGCTGCAGTTATTTGATCAAAAATACAGTAAAAAATTATATTATGAAATATATTATTGTAATAACTATTTTGTATTTGAATATATTTTAAAATGTGATTTATTCCTGTGATGCAAAGCTGAATTTTCAGCATCATTACTCCAGTCTTCAGTGTCACATGATCCTTCAGAAATCATTCTAATATGCTGATTTGCTGCTCAATAAAAACATTTTTTATTGTCAATGTAATATTTTTGTAGAAACCATGATTAATTTTTTCTTTTTTTAATTCAACTTTCAGGTATTTTTTCAGGATTTTTTTAATAGAAAGTAAAAACAACAATTTATTTGAAACAGAAACATTATAAATGTTTTTACTGTCATTTTTAATCAATTTAATGCATCCTTGCTGAATAAAAATATACATTTTTTTTTTTTTTTTAAATCTTACTGACTCCAAACTTTTCTAAAGGACGTAGAATTATAGTAACATCAAGAACATGTTTTAAAACGGTAAACAGAATCAATATTTCGACAGTGTTTTCACTCTTTGTGGATGTTTTTCTCTCCATCTCTGTTTGTAGTCCCATGCAGAGGTTTATTTTGACCAGGAGCAGCAGTGTTATATGCTGATAGATCAAGGAAGTCAGAATGGCACCGTCCTCAACGGAAACCGAATACTGCAGGTAACAAACACAGCTGTTCTGTCCCAACAGCCTTTAACACATATCTCAATATGAGAATTTAAACATGTTTTCTGCAGCCCAAAGTTCGCTGTGACCCTTGCCCTCTGACCCACGGAGATGAAGTAAAGATGGGAGAAACAGTTTTGTCTTTCCACATTCACATGGGAACAGACACATGTGATGGCTGTGAACCAGGACAGATCATCGCACACCTGAGCCGCCATAAGAAAGACGACACCTCCGGTATATATACGCGCACATGATTCCGCTCACAGTTATTATAGTCTAATGCTTTAGTATGAATCAATTGCTGTTCACATTTTTTATGACATGCATACTTATGTAAGTTTCAGGAACTGTTCTCAGTAAAGAGGACAAGGAAGTTCAACGACAGAAAGAACTGAAAATGATGAAGGTTAAATATGGCCTTAAAGTAAGTTTATGTCCTTTACAAGCTCTTTTGTTGGCAAGTTGGGCATGTTTATGTGGGCTTTGTAATGGTGTGCGTTCAGTGCTGCCCTCTTATGGTCAGCATGTAGAGACAGTCACTCTATTCCTAGGTGTTGCAAGCGATAACAAGTACAATATTTAACCTTTAAAACGATGCTACTGTTATCATTCTAAGGCAAGCATCACTGTTATTATTGTGCATACTTTGTCCTAAGATTTGTCCTAAATCATTAAGTATTAGACTTTGCTGCAACATTTGTACTACGCAATGGTTTTCAACTTTTGATGTTATGAAAAGACTTGAAGGCAACCAGTGTTATTGTAGTATCATTGATTCTATTATAGTTTTTGTTAGTATTTAGAATTATTTTATTTATTTTTTATATATTTTTTTTAAAGTTTTTTTTTAAAGTTTTTGTAATTTTGTTGTATTGTCTTGGCTTTTTATGTCTATATAGTTTTTAAGTTTTAGTTTATTTAGTTATTTTAGTATTTTAACTTGAACAAAAATATTACTGCCGTTTCTGCTGTATTAACCATGTTCTTCAATAAAAACAATAGTTGAGGGAAAATAATAAGAAATATTTAAAGTTGTAATTTTTTTAAATTATATTTTATATTTCATTTATTTATTTTGTTATTTTTAACGTTTAAATGTATATTAGGGCCATGATTATTATTAAACCTAAACCTTTCATTTTAAGTACTAAAAGAACTAGAAATAAATAAACTAAAATGTAATACAAACTTTATAGACAGAAAAACTGATAAAAAATAAAAAAATTACTCAAATGTAAAATTAAAAACAAAAATAGAAAGTACATAAAAGATTCTAATTCTTACCAAAATCTATAATAGTATGTCAATTATACTAAAATAACTCCTTATTAGAGTAAGATTATTCTAATATACAGTATCAATGATAATTTAATGATTTAAATATTTTAAGTCACCCTGTGACCCCCTTGGAACCTCTAGCAACCATCCAGAACACCCTTGCCTTATAGACAGTTCTTAAGTGTTTTCGTTGTACTGTGCTATTGCTGAAAAGTTATTGATGTATTATATATTTCATTGGCATAATTCAGAAAATTTACTTGATTTTGTTGTGTTAATGTTTGTATTTTCAGCACCGCTGGATGTGACTTGAAACTCTTGACAATGCTTGTTTAACAAATACTTTAATACTGTGTGTGTGTGTGTGTGTGTGTGTGTGTGTGTTTCAGAGCAGTGATTATGAGGAGCAGAAAGCTCTGAAAAAGAGCAGGTATAAAGATAGAGCAGAAAACCGCCGGCAGACAGTCGGCAGCGAGGCAACGTTCCAGAGAGATGATGCTCCTGCTTCTGTTCATGTGTATGTAACCTATTCAGTCAAACATTTATCCCTTTAAAACAGATCTGCACTACAGTAGACATCTTGCGTAACGATATGAAGTCTCCTCAAGGTTAAAGATGTTTTTGCAGACTTGTGCTTTTCTCACTGTGTGTGTGTGTGTGTGTAGTGAAATCGGAGATGAGAATAAGGGTAGACAGATGCTGGAGAAGATGGGCTGGAAACGAGGAGAAGGGCTCGGCAAGGACGGAGCTGGAATGAAGGATCCGGTAATACTGATTTCTCCATGTTTTGCTTACGCAGTGTCATGTATGCTAGTGTGTAAGTTTACACTCACTTCCCTTTGTGTGTGCATCGTAGATTCAGCTGCATGTGCGCAAGGCTCAGTCCGGTCTCGGTTCTGGAGCTGCCGTGTCGATAGAAGACGCTTCGCTCACTAAAACCAAAACCCAGCGGAACTGGGAACGTGCGCGGGAACGGTTCTCTGACGCCTGCCAGGCTGACTCCGCCCATCCTGAAACCAGCCAATCACCTAAAGCCTGGGTCAAAAGTGAGGGCACAGAGTGACTTCTTTGACTCTGATGCCAGACATGGCCATTATTTGGCTACCTTTTCTAGTAATTTCAGTGGAAGGCCTTTTTCTTATGAGGTTTGTAAAGTTTGTTTTAAAGATTGCTGGTCAGAGAGTTTTTTTGTTTTGTTTTGTTTACAGTGAGATTCAGAAACAGAATATCTTGGACAAATAAACAATAAAAAAACAGTACATGTATTCCAATTTATACATTTATATTTGTTTTGCATCATAAAATTAAATGAGTAGGTCTGTGTCTTACTGCGCAAGAATGCATGAAAAATGTTCCAATCATAAAGTATCTGTAAAGCCACGATTTGAGAATCACATGCAGCATTTTACATGAGGGCTGCAGTTAAACCTGTCCAATCAGAAAGTAACTTATTTAACTCCCTAATCTTCAGTCTTAAGTCAGTCTTTTCATACTGCCATTTGTCCATAGGCAACAAATAATTAGTTATGTGTCCACACATAAAGCTGTTCCAGCGACCAGTTTATAACCCAACCACTTAAACATGATTATTATTTACCTCTTGCATGCATAAACACTTATTGTTGTTTATCCTTATTGTATCAACCTCATGTCTGGGTCACGTCACCTCAAAATCAAAAGAAAAAAATTGCTGAAGGATATTTTTAGACCCATTTAAGACCAGTTTGTTATTAGTTTTAGATGAGTTTTATTACACCACTGTTCTCATGATCATAATTTACTTTTGACTTTTTTTTGTAGTTCTCATTTTCAGCAGAGTTTCTCACAGGATCATCCTGCTTGAACACAATGTTTATAATAATATTATGATTTATAATATGTATTATTAGTAGTATAAGAAACATGAGGTTTACTACAATTAGAATTGTTAGCATTCCCATTACTGTAGCGCAAAAATGTTTTTTTTTAATTATGCAGCATTTGTATTATATAATAATTTACATTATACAATATATATTTATAAAATATGGCAATTCTCATAATTTCCAGTGGTGTTTCACATCAGATGATACTGTTCAGACACTAATAATTATTATTATTAGTGTGTAATGAGAATGTAATAACTCGTATAATAGTCAGTAATTTACTAAATGAATAGGTAATCGTTATGCAAAGTTTTTTTCATTATTATTATTATTTTGAGGTGAGATTTGAATCACACGCGTTCCGGAGACCGGCGGCGCTAGGACCGCGCACTTGTCCGTTCAGATCGTGTGGGTGAAAAAGTTCAGAGAAACGTCGCCTACCGAAAACCTCAAAAAGTTCCCAGGCAGCATTGTCTAGCGGTGCGATCTGGTGGAGAGAATGCTGACACAATGTGCTTTCCGCGAGGTTTTATCTCTGAATAGGTGGGATTTCATGTAACCGAACCTGAGGGCAGTTTGGACCGGGACGGACAGAGATGAGCGCGAGCACACCGCTGCTGTCCAACGGACCGCGGAGAGAGGTGAGGTTCACTCTGAACGACTCAAAAGGTTAAAGGTTTCTTATAAAACACGTTTTTTTGTTGTTTTTTTTATCGAGCCATCGAATGTTGCTTCAGAGTTTGACGTTCTACGATTAACTAGATTGAGTTTAACCCATGTGACCGTTTTGAAAAGGGAAACAAGGAGTAATGCGACTCCGTGTTCTGTTCATTCTACGTGCGAAACAATCAGCTTATAAGAAGTTTAAATTGTGAAATAATAGATTTGACCTGTTCTGCTTGGGGGGTGACAACCTCAGGTCCTCCGTTAGTCAGCGCTCCTCATGACAGCGTTTAGTTCGTGCACATTAGTTTGGGAGAGTGGGGTAAGTTGTCCTTTGGGGAAAAATAAATAAGATAGAAGTAACACATCCAAGCGTGTTTAAGCATATGCGTTGCTTACTGGAATAAACACAGTAAAATATGACTTGACTTGAGAAGAAAGTATAGGTAACGTTATAAGTGTATAGGGCCCTAGAAATATAACTTCAGTGAGCCTGTCCACTGTTTGGGTTAAGTTGAGTCATTGGGGAATACGTGAGAAATTTGCATTTTAAAATGTAAATCTGAATATGTTATAAACTCATTTACCTGCGATGTAGAAAATTAAAAAAACAAGTTTCGTGTAGGCTATGTTACTTAAAGCATATATAATTGGCACTGTCTATACATTGATGTACACCGTTTCCTCGATTAAGGGGTGACTCATCTTACCCCACTCTCCCTATTAGTGTATTTGCAGCTTAATGATGAACTCTAATCTTTATGCACTTTATGCACCATTTGTTCTTTAAAGTAGTTGGTTTTGTTCTGTGCTTCCATTTTGTAGGGTTTCCTTTGAGACATAGCTGCCAAGATTAGTAATTGAGGCATTTGTTTGATAGATTTTTTTTTTTTGGTCTGCACTGTTACACTGTGACTCTGAGAATTCCCGTTCTCTTAGTTACATTGTAGATGTTAAAGGGGCCATGAACTGAGAAATCAAAATTCCCTCCATCTTTTGACATACAAGAGGGCATTGTACTATAAAAACATCAAAACGTTCTCATTAATCTAAAAGCAGTTTATATTGAAGTCAATCTGCCGAAAGGACAGCTTGTGGAATGCGCCGCTCTATGACATAATAGTGTGGCTAAACACCGCCTCCACAGAAGAAGATCAACGCCTACTTCTTCATCACTGCCTCGTGTAGTGTAAATAACAAGAGAGGCAAACGATAAAGATGCTCTGAAGACAACAAGACGCTGTGCAGTGTCTGTCTTCTGATCCCAACATTAGGAAAGAGTGTATGAAGTTTATTTTTAATGAAGATCCAGACCGCGTCAGTAAGAACTCGGTCCTTTGTTCACTTCGTTTCACCGCAGATTTGTTTATAAGGCACAATTCAATGCAGGATTTTCAGTAAGATAGAAACTAAAAGACAATGCTGTTGCGACTATAGGATCCGACAGTAATGTTGCACAACACAAGTGTAACTACTTAGTATTTATGCGTTTTTAATCTAAATCACTGCAGCGTCCATCTATGAAGGCTGTAGGCTGTCAAACATACACATCTGTAAGCCAATCATAGCAGTGGGTGTTGTAATGAGTCTATAATCCACCCCGTCTATTCAAACAGAGCGTTCTGATGAGGGGGGGTCAAAACCGGGGTCATAGCCTATTTCTTCTAAAAATTGGTAACAACTATAGGATCCGACAGTAATGTTGCACAACACAAGTGTAACTACTGAGTATTTATGCGTTTTTAATCTAAATCACTGCAGCGTCCATCTATGAAGGCTGTAGGCTGTCAAACATACACATCTGTAAGCCAATCATAGCAGTGGGTGTTGTAATGAGTCTATAATCCACCCCGTCTATTCAAACAGAGCGTTCTGATGAGGGGGGGTCAAAACCGGACAGAAAAAATAGCCTATTTCTTCTAAAAATTGGTAACATTTATAAGTGGACAAAATAATGAAAAAGGCAGTTCATGAGCCCTGTAAGTGTCAGAAGATTGCTGTCATTCACCTGGATGGTATTGCAGTTCTCCAGCAGAGGGCGGTCATGGGTGGGCTTGTGTAAACAGAGCAGAAGGTCAGGTCAACAGTTAGTGTAACATGCTGGGCAGACTAAATCATCTGCAATGAGTGCAAGCGGAAGTTTTATTCCTTTGATGAAGATGGGATGTTGTAATGTAGAGGAATGTTGAACTCTACTTGCTGTTGGAGAGATTAGGTGTTTCGTTTAAAGCAAAGATTACAACAAATAACTCGATCAAGAAGCTTCCGAGTGCCTAAATTAAAGTGTTCTCAGCTACAAGCTTCAAATCTTATAAATTATTCCAAAGAATCATTTTCACTTCTAATCTAATTCAAATTTTGTAATTGTAGTACTTTGTGATTTCCATTAAGAGAGGCTGGTTAAAGAATACTTAACAGTCACATTGAGATTTACCACTGCATATTTAAATATATATATATATATATATATATTTACCCACTGTCTGTTTTCTTTACTGCCTTTGTATCTTTGATTTATATCGGGGTACTGGAGGATTACTATAGTTATATAACACAGCATGTACATGGTGTCAGGTTAACTTTATTGAATATTACAGTATGTACCATGGTATGTTGTCCAGAAAACATAATACCATTATACTGACAGGGCATCAGTTGCACTTTTTTTAACAACTGGTACTTTGTTATATAAGCAGAAGACTAAGAAGCTTATTTTTTTTATCGCACAATTCATTTTTTTTTCTCTCACAATTCTGGGTTTTTATATCTCACAATTCTGACTTTTTTTCTAAGAACTGCAAAATATAAACTCACAATTGTAATTATGAGATCAAAAGTTGAATTTAAGCGGAAATAGGCTTCCACAGAAGACAGACATACAGTTGTTTTATTTTTAAATGACAAT
Source organism: Sinocyclocheilus grahami (assembly GCF_001515645.1). Classification (NCBI taxonomy): domain Eukaryota; kingdom Metazoa; phylum Chordata; class Actinopteri; order Cypriniformes; family Cyprinidae; genus Sinocyclocheilus; species Sinocyclocheilus grahami. The sequence continues at coordinate 2,939,479 of NW_015505240.1, forward strand.
AACATATAGTGTTTTTAATAAGCACAGCAAAATTATAACAGTGATCAGCATAAGTTTTCATTATTTTGGAAAACAGCAGCTTTGACATTTTTAATAATAACATGAGGGTGGATAGATTTTCAGTTTAAGTGGATGATCTGTAATCTGAACTGTGGAAGGTGTGACTGACCAAAAATGATTATTGATCTACAATAATTGACATAAAATACTTAATTTTCAAAATTGCATTTTAAATCTTATTAACTCAAAAATTCCACATGCACCATATGTGATTTGGGTATGATAAATATATACTTAAAGCACATTCCCCATGAATAAAATTTCCCGCACTAATACATTTACAAATTGGTGACACATAAATCAACTAGTCTTAAGTACATCTGAGATATTATTGGCATTTCCAGGATATACAATGTCAAACAGACCTACAATGCATTATGACTATTGAACATTTTGCCTACGCATGTACTTTATGGCACATGTGCAGAATGACTCGCAATAGTGACGAAGTTAGGCCAGAAACATTTTTCTCACCCATGCAAGAATCTGTTAAGTAAACTCCAGCATAATAAAAAGTCAGTATAGTCCTATATAATCATATCTGGGCTTATCAGTCATTTACAGATGTTTAGAACACTTTACAGCTTGGACCTGTAATATGCAAACATTTGGAAACCCAGATGTACTATCACTAATCCTGAAGTCTTGCACTGTACATTTATATGCATTTGGCTGATGCTTTAAATGACTTATTGCATTCATATTTTATCGGTTCATGCACTCCCTGGGAATTCAACCCCATGCTCTACTGTTTAACCTGCAGAAACACTTAAAACGTCAAGCATTTTTGATGCATCAAGGTGAAGGTCAATTGAATGGCCTTGTTTCATTTTATCAGTTCATAAACATGCCCACTTGGTTCATTAACAGCCGTTAGTTCCTCTAGCATCACTGACAGCTGTCAGGATGTAACACATTGTCTTTTTATTTTTAAGTGAATTATAAGTAAACATTTTGTGAGGTAAGTGTTCAGCAAGCAATGTTGTATATGCTTGATTTGCAATAAATAAATAACACAGCTCTGCATCTTGAAAATTTTTTTTATTAAAAAATATAAATAAGAAACTTTTAATGCACTTATCAAAATAAAGCAGTCAAAAGTTTCAATGTTAAAAAAAAGTTTCATTAAGTTTTAATGACATACTGTTAAGTATTCACAATGCATAATTTAACTTACAATCTGCAAAGAAGTGAAAAAATCTGTTCAAATGGTCAATTTAATGTTAAATCACTTTTCACAAAATCTGTATTTTTCTGTTGCTGTTTGCATGTAGAGAAACACACACATATGTAGCAGAAAGCATGTGGGTCATGTTTGCATTTTCTTGTCGCTGGCCATAATTCTAACCTTGAAATCAGGATTAGGCGGATTAGAATAATGTCTTCAAAATCATTCTTACATGTGAAAATGGGCTCAGAATTGAAATGAAATACACTTTATTCCCTGCAATCTTCATTGCAATTTTAACCAGGCGCCCAAGCCTAAGGTTACCAAACTAAACTGTGATGCCATATATAATTAAGCTCTCTACGACAAAATAAGCACATCATTCTCTGACCAACTCCATGCATTCTAAGTCTATGCATAAAATACAGTTTCTGCTGTACACGAGAGCAAATTGTGTCCAGCTAAGTGTATTATGAATAAAGATACCAAGGTACTTATAGGAACGCACTTGCTTAATTGATGTTTCATGTATAATTACTGGAACAAATAGCCGTAACCTAGCTCAGAGAAAGATAGGAAGCTTGTCAATTAAGATGTAATGCAAAATTTATTTACCTTAAAAATACTTGCCGAAGCAAAAATGCTACAAAATACATCATATTTTGTAAGAAAATGTGACATGCTAGAGCAAAACAGCACTATTTTTGGAAAAGCAATGATTAGATTTAATTTCATTAATGCAGGATGATGTTATGGGTCACCCTGCTTTCCAGTTGTTCAGTTGTTGATTCAATCACTAGTCTTGTTTATGCATCTGCATTTTGCACGCTATTAAATATGAATACAGTCATGGATAACAGTGCCTTTCTCGTTTAGACTCTACACACAGAAAAAGATGAATCCACCATTATTCCAGAATGAATTAATAGGCAGACAGAGAGAGTGTGTGTTTATGGGAAGAGGGAGTCACTGATGTGTGTGTCTGTCACTGATGACGCTCATGTGTCTTAAAGGACCGTGAGTGTAAGTTTGATGCATATTCTCACAGTCTGATGCTTTGCGCCTGTTATTTAAGAGCTCCGCCGTCGTGATGATCAATACCGCGAGAAAATGGATCGTATCGTGCAGCTTGAACCTTTAGTGTCATACGCCGAGGTGAAATGAGGGTGTAATTCGTCCAAAATGTGACATGGCACAAGCGCATCGGGCTCACGGTTGGACAGCCGAGGTGTCATCGATCTGATCTGATATGATGGCTGATAAATAACGCGGCGAGATGGATCTCCTCTCCGTTTATCCTTGACGCGTGCGGGAGGGAGGCAGGCGGAACTGAGCAGCGTGACCACCGGCCAATGTACCGGGGGAACGGTGGCAGCGGTCTTGAGATCCGTTCCTCCGGGTTTTACGCAGCAAGGCGCGGGGAACGATGGGCTGCGCTCCCAGCATCCACGTCTCGCAGAGCGGGGTGATCTACTGCCGCGACTCGGATGAGTCCAACTCGCCGCACCAGACCACCACCATCTCACAGGGCACGGCGACCACCCTGCACGGCCTCTTCATCAAGACCGACGCAGCGGACACCATCCCCTCCGTGATCGCGTACCAGAGCAGGCACACGCGGACCAACTCCCACCGGGAGCGGAGAGAGAGCAGCGGCGGGCACGTGTGCACGGAGGCCGAGACTCAGACCAGCAGCACCGGCGTCAAGGTATGAGGAATGAATGAATGGCAAGATGGTGGGAATCAGGTTTTAGCTCTTTATCTCTCATTATTTCCACCGTCACCCCTATGCTATGCCATTACCCCTAGACTAAAAAAAGGTAACACTTGTCATTCAGTGTTTTAATGTCATCCCTGCATCCCTGTGTGTTGTTGTGAATCATCAGCTGGATGCTTATTGCTGCCATATGCTTATTGTTTACTGATAATTATGTCTAGTTTGACATCTCTAATGGTATTTTCTGATTCAGATGGTTACATTTTGGTTTAGTGAATGAGTTTGGTTCATTCAGAAACTTCAAACAGGTGGGAGCCCAGTGAAGGACAATATTTACCTGTGGATGTGATTCTTCGGGGCATTATTTACTTTTACAAAGACATTTTTAACAGTATAAAACCCACAGCATTTAAATTAACTATTTAAACGTAATCAATTAAATGAAGAACTATTATGACTGTTGTCAATAAAAATCAACATTGAATAGGTGTGCAAAATATTGCAATTCCTGCTCAAACCGTAAAGCATGGGTTCTATTCCCAGGGAATGCGAGAACTGATTAAATGTATACCTTAAATGCAATTTAAGTTGCTTTGGATAAAAGCATCTGCGAAATGTAATGTTCTGCTTGGTTTTTACGTAATTGGCCGGTGGAAATACATCAAACGTTACAGACAAAGAATGAGAAAAATATGTGGGGCATTTTTGCCCCACGCCCTGGTTCGTTTCTGACCGTTGTGGGAACTGATGTATGGGAACCTAGTTTGTATATGCACCACCATGATGGTCCTTATAGCAGCAATGCTCAACTGGTGGGTCACGACCCAAAAATGGGCCTCCAGTTTGTTTTCATATGGCCACATTTACATTTATGCATTTGGCGGATGCTTTTATCCGAACTTAGCAACTTAAATTGCATTTAAGGTATACATTTGATCAGTTCATGACATGTATTCCCTGGGAATCAAACCCATGATGTTGGCGTTCCTAGCACCATACTCTACTGTTTAAGCAAGATGCTCATGGCCAACAGAGAAAACAATTTACATAAAATGCAACTAACAACATAATTTCATGTAGTTAAATATTAAGTCATGGTAGCTGTTCTGATTTTTAAAGGGAGGAAAAAATATATCCCATATATTTTTATTTTTTGACATCAAGGAAGTTCGACCAATCAAACACTGTTTAAGTTTGGTACTAAAATACAACTCAGGTGGACTGCGGGTCAAAGAGCCAAGGCTATTTTTTAAATGTCAAATAATGTTCTTGTTTATATTATTTTATTTACGCCTTTTATGCAGCTATACACACTTTTCAAATGTATAAAATCGCCTCTATCTGATATTATAATGCATGTAATTTCCACACTGTGATACTCCCCTTCTGATATCAGTTTTTGTATGTAGTAGATTTATTTTAATGCAGGTGCAAGTCAGATAATGATTTTTGTGTTAAATGAGTCAAGGCGAGTTGGAATTAAATTAGTGCTGCTGTCGGATAACAGGTTGGGTTTACCAAACAGGGTTCATGCAGTCTAATACTAATACTTTAGCGTATTGTTTTGTCTGTTTTAAGCTTCACATTTGATTTGGACATTCTTGTTGACAGTTTACATGATCAAATTTTGTGTTGCAGATTTGGGTCACCATTGGGTTATTAAAGTCAAATCCGAGTCATGATGCAAAACCATTTGAGAACTACTGGCTTGGACTGTACAAGTACGGTGGGCCCAAAAAGCATTTTGATACTTGGACTGCACATAAAAATGTCTGAATGTCATTGCATTTTGGGGCCACTGTATCTGTAATGATTATTTTGGTGGCTTTTATCAAGTTGTGTACATCTACAGAGTTGTTTCAGGTGAAATCTCAAAACTCTGCTGTGTGGAAACCATAATGCCATAATAATTGTTTTAATGTTTTTTCACGTCAGTGACTGTTTAGTGTTTAAGTTTTCACTTACTAAAAATTAAATAGAAAAACCATGCTTTCTGAACATTGCTGTAGTGTTCCTTCCCGAACCATGGTGACTTTTTGTAAGGCTGGACGTTTCAGACTGCTTGAATATAGCATTGAGAAATTATCATTTTTGTCTCTTTCTGGGGATGATATCTTTCCGTTACATTTTGCTTGCGTTCTGCAGATGAAGTTGGAAGGCTGTTGACCTGAACGCCGTAATTCCTGCCATGTTTAGAATGGTTATCAGCCTTATCTGAGTTAAAGTGTTTACAGTCAGATCGCATGTAGGATTCAGATTAGAAATTTTCTCATGCTGCAGGTGAGCACACTCTCTTAGACCTGTAATAAACACTTTTTTTGTTAGTTTTGTCAAAGAATGATTACATTTCTCTGTCAGAGAATGATAAAATCGTGGCTCATTTGGACTGATTTGGCCGAATAAAACTGATGGCCTGCCGTACACAGTGGAATTTCTGTTACGCAACATAAATCAAATACTAATGCCATTTTAAGTTCCTACAAGGACCATTTATAGATCTGTGTATGGATTTATATGATGTTTTTAATGGGCACTTTTGTGTGTGTATGTTGGTCGTGTGTCAGTTTGAAAGGAGACGTAGCGATTTTGGTACAATCTGCCAAGCGTGTGTGTGGTATAGTCAGATGCGTGTTCACTCCGAGACTGGCGAGGAACTCAATGATGCCATTGAAGTGTGTGTGTAGCTCCGCACGGCTCTCTATCATTCACACACATTCTCATTGTGTCCACAGCAATGGAGCTAATATCCATTTTGAATTGAATGTGCGTGCTATCTGGCTTTCTTGTGTGTGTTTGTGCATCTCTATGTCTTTGTGAGAGATAGAGGCCTTGTGTTGAAGAAAGACCGATTTTGTGTTTCTTTGTATGCATTTGTGTTTGTTCAGGCCGCAGAGTTTGTTTACCCCTCTGGCTGTGAGCTCTGCAGGGTGTGAACTATCACATGCTAAAAGGCTGATGAATCTCAGTCCAGATACACACACACGCATATGGTTAGAGCAAGGCATTGTGGGAAGAGGTGCCCTGAGACATGTAGCGGGGCATCAGCTGTCTCGACTGACATGGGGACACATCACTGTCACAAAGTAGCCTAACGTAAAGTACAGTCTGATTGGTCACGGCTTCCCTCGGGAGGTAACATTTAGATAACAGCATGAAATCGCTCCTCGCTGATTAGCGCCGTCCTGCAGGATCTGTCCGACGAGTTAGCATCATTTAGTTCGCAGATTTCTTTGTGTTTGCTTTCAGGGGAGACATTTGTACCAAATGAACATGAGGATATCAATTTATCCCCTCGATGGCTGGTTTTTATTTACATCCATGGTAGTGATGCAGTGACGTTATTCTCCAGCATATTTGTAGATGTTTTTATTTTTCCCCTTTCTGTTAGAGAGAAATCCTGTGTATTAGTCCAAGCAGTTAGTGAGTAGAAGTTTTTGTGTGGTGTTGCTCTCTCCAGAAAAAAGAAAAGGTTCAAAACTGTCACTGGGGTGGTCCTTTTTTGAAAGGTACAGCTTTGTACCTTCTGGGTGTGTATTGGTACCTTAAAGGTACATACAATTAACTAAACTATACATATTACTGCCTAAAAATGTACATTTGAAATGCTTTTGAAAAGGTACTGCCCCAGAGACAGCTATCGGACCTTTCTTTCTGAGAGTGTGCTTAGATCTGGATTAGCAACCTGTGGGTTGTATGTTTTCAGTATGTAATCTTTTCAAAAGCTCAGGGTTTTAAAAGGATTTTTTTTTAGTCTAAAGAAATTGATAATAATAACACCAACAGTTGCATGTATTATAATATATAAAGCCATATAAATATATAAAGCCATAAGTAAATAATATAAATACCTTTCTGAAAGAAAGTAATACTTTTATTTAGCAGTGATACATTAAATTGACCAAAAGTGAGAGTAAAGACGTTTACATAATGTTCCATTTCAAATAAGTGCAAAATGTATCACAGTTTCCAGTTGTTGGTTTTTTTTTGCAAAAAAAAAAAAAAAAGAGCAGCACAACTGTTTTGAACAATAATAATAATAAGAAGAAATGTTTCTTAGCAGCAAATCAGCATATTAGAATGATTTCTGATGGATCATGTGACACTGAAGACTGGTGTAATGATGCTGAAAATTCAGCTTTGCATATTATATTTTAAAATATATTAAAGGGGTCATATGATGCTGCTAAAAAGAACATTATTTTGTGTATTTGGTGTAATGAAATATGTTTATGTGGTTAAAGGTTCAAAAAACACATTATTTTCCACATACTGTACATTATTGTTTCTCCTCTATGCCCCGCCTTTCTGAAACGCGTTGATTTTTACAAAGCTCATCGTTCTAAAAAAGTGAGGTGTGCTCTGATTGGCCAGCTATCCAGTGCATTGTGATTGGCCGAATTCCTCAAGCATGTGACGGAAATGTTACGTCCCTTACCGTACTGTGATGCCTGCGGCAACCACATGTGACGACCCCGGGCTGGACTCCGCTTCGTCCACGGTGAAAGCCGATCCGGCGATCGACAGCGCGAAGTTGAAGCATTTCCTCAGCGACCAGCATGGATCAGCTCCAGGCATGACTAAGCGATATCGTCCTCTTTTGGAAGACCAAACAAAGTAGTTTCGCTTTCACAACGAAGCACACAGTGCCTTCACGACATGGCGACCGCAACAATACTACAGCGAGAATAATAGTTACGCCTTCTTTCTTTGCATTTGGGCGGCGTTATGCTAATCTTCCCAGATAGTGACGTAGGTATGTGGGGGCGTGTTAGAATGAGCCGTTTTAGGTAGGTGTGGCTGGCTGACTCTTAACTTGGATTTGAGACTTTAGTCTTTGCAACTTTACAGGTCTTCTTTATGCACCAAGAACTTGTAACACTCCAAAGAGAAAGGAAAAATTGAAATCGCATCATATGATCCCTTTAATATAGAAAGCAGTTAATTTAAATTGAAAAAATATTTTACAATAGTACTGTTTTACTGTATTTTTGATCAAATAAATCCAACCTTGGTGACCATAAGAGACTTCTTTTCAAATACATAAAAAAAAAAAAAAATTCTTACCAACCCGCAACATTTTGAATGGTAATGCACATAGAAATATTTGTACAGTTGACTAAAAATATCTAGTTTTACCGCAGTTTTATTACGGAACCAATCATAAGGAATGGTAAACAAGGTTGACATGATACACAAGTAAATGTTCCTGTCATGGTGGTAGGTTGTGACCTCAGATTCTCCATATCGTGATTCGTGACTGATTTGCAGATGTGATCCGAGCATTGACCAGCTTGATTATGATGCATGCGCTACATGTGTGTGGAACATTACTTGAATGTGCTCTCGGTTCTAGTATGAAAATTACTAAATGATGCCAAATAGTGAGTTTTTCAGTTTGACAGGAAACTAAAATTAGAAATGTTTTCTTTGTTCACGTGTGAGTGCTTTCCTTTCATTTCTCTGTGTGTGTGTGTGTGTGTGTGTGTGTTGAGGTTGTGTTATAGACTGTGTTCTCTCAGTCAGCAAGAGCAACAGAACTCCAAAGAAGTCCATGATGGTGGCATTAGTAACGTTGTTTATCATCTGGGAGGTTTTTGTAAACACTTGAAAGCATCGTGGGAGTATGTAGGATCTTACAGGATGGGAACAGATTGTTTGAAATATGTTTAAATGTGAAACATTCCAGTTTACACGCTGGACACACCAAGAGCAGCTCTGCTAACAGACAGCGAGAGTTAGAATCTTGAGTTTATTCATTTTATTAGGATGCAAGATTGGGGGAGATACTCAGACTACAAGCTATTCATAATTAATAATAGTGGTTAAACTACAGTCAAGCTAGTTTGACAGGAAACTAAAATTAGAAATGTTTTCTTTGTTCACGTGTGAGTGCTTTCCTTTCATTTCTGTGTGTGTGTGTGTGTGTGTGTTGAGGTTGTGTTATAGACTGTGTTCTCTCAGTCAGCAAGAGCAACAGAACTCCAAAGAAGTCCATGATGGTGGCATTAGTAACGTTGTTTATCATCTGGGAGGTTTTTGTAAACACTTGAAAGCATCGTGGGAGTATGTAGGATCTTACAGGATGGGAACAGATTGTTTGAAATATGTTTAAATGTGAAACATTCCAGTTTACACGCTGGACACACCAAGAGCAGCTCTGCTAACAGACAGCGAGAGTTAGAATCTTGAGTTTATTCATTTTATTAGGATGCAAGATTGGGGGAGATACTCAGACTACAAGCTATTCATAATTAATAATAGTGGTTAAACTACAGTCAAGCTGCTGTTTTAAAAAAGTAAGTATTATGGTTTTAGATTTTTTAGAATTTATATTTTTTAAGATTTTTTTTAAGATTCATTATATATGAGCCATATCTCAAGAGAAGCAGTGATTTGTAGGTAATTTGTGAGTGTTGATGTGTATGACTGAGGTGACCCTGTTGTCTTTTCTCTGTATTTGGTGTGAGTGGGATATTGGTTTTGCTGTATCGTTGATGTTTTTTAACTCAAGTCATAAGTGCTACACACAGCCAGAGAATCACAATCCTCTGATTTTTATCACATATTCCCACTCCTAATTTATTACTCTGTCTGTGTCATCAGACATCTTATTGTCTCTGTTTATCTACTAATGACCATCTGTTTCCCCCTCAACCAGCTCTCTCTTCTGTCTCTCTCACATTCTCGCTGGTTTTTATTAATATCCACTGAACAGAGACTCCATCCCTGGAACCTGTGTGCAGTTTTACCCTTAATGAACCAAATACAGAGAAAGTGAAGATAAGAAAGGGAAAATGGAAAACCAGACAAAGAAAAGGATGTGTCTTTAGGTGAAATTACTGTTGTTGTTGTTATTTTTTATAATTTAAATTTAGTACCTTTATTAAAATCTCATTGATGGGATGGAATGGAATGATAATTATGATTTCTTTCACCTGGAGAAATTTATTATTTTGGAAAATGTGTGGTGCAATAGGTAAAAATTAAAATTGGAATTTTCTCTGTTTTAAAAATCATTTTCTAGCAATTACAAGCAACTAGAAAGTCATGAAAAGGTCACTAATGAGGGATAAACTTGATCTCATTTATATGATTTATAGATTTACAACAGATAGACATATTTTTAGATACCATTTTGAAGATTTATAGATTTTCGTTGTTTACTTTCGTTTTATATGGCTTGGGGTAAATTTGTGTGCATTTTGACCTTTCTGTGTTGTGTTCTGGTTGCCTAGCTGTGCATGTTGACTTACAGCTTCAGGAAGATGAACTGATTATTCTCTAGATAAGATGGCATTCAGTTGGTAAGCTATATATTCATAGATAACACTCTGTTTTATGAGGTTGTTTATAGCCCATTTTAGAGGAACTCTTGAGGGGGGAAAAATCCTCTCGTTTTACACCAATATTGACACTTTGAATTATACTGTATCTGTATCGGGAAGCTCTTATCAAGTATTATTCAATGATAGATATTCAGTTCATAAACCCGCTTTGTTTGTGGTCTTGTTTCTTTGAACTCTTAATGAATGTACAATGACGTAATCAACATGATTGCCTCAATTGACATCAAGTAATATATTTTGAAATTTTATTGAATGAATCAACCAAAAGGTATCTTAAAACTGTATATTTTTACACATTCCAGTTTGACCCATTCAAGCTGGTTTTGTGGTAGGATTGCGAACATGTTATAGGCGGGCAGTGTCACATTTGACAGCAGTTTGCTAGTCCCCGTGACTTGAAGGCACTGCCTCGTCTATTCTATTATTCATAAATAATCTTCATAAAACACAGATACATCCTCTTTTTTTTTTTCTTGGACATGACCTGGATTTCTAAACTGCCTAAAATGTCCTGTTTGGCTTTGTTTTCAAGACTTGCTGAAAAGTTGTTTAACCAATAGCATGCAGGCATTGCTCAAAATCAACCAATCATGGCGTGCGAGAAAGTGGGATGTACAGAGAACGGGCAAATATTTGTACATATAATGTATGAAATCAAACTAGAAATCCCGGGCCAGGATATGTCCTGGAAAAAAGGCCACATAAGGCCACCCTAACAATGATTTCACATAAGTATCCATGGCATTTCATGTGGTTTAACAGTTAAACTGTGGTCACCATGTAAGAGCTATGGTAACTTTTTATTAGAGATGTGCTTGTTGTGTTGGTCACACTCATATACAGTATATTTGAATTTTTGTTGGTGTCAGTGAGTGAAAAAGGGATCTTTGGATGATTACTTAACGACTGTACTGATGGAGAGCGCAGATAAAAGCAGCACACTGCATCACACGCAGTATTAAGATCACAGTCATACATTTGTGTGCATACATCATGTGTAACCTCCTTCAGTGTGTGCGTGTGTGTTTACTTATCTACACTTAATAAGTGAACTAAATTTGACAAAACTGTCCTTTGAAGAGTCCATTATATATATATATATATATATATATATATATATATATATTACATATATACATATAGCAGACTTTTTATATATATATATATATTACATTTAGACATTTAGCAGACGCTTTTATCCAAAGCGACTTACAAATGAAGACAATGGAAGCAATCAAAATCAACAAAAGAGCAATGATAAGCAAGTGCTATAACAAGTCTCATTTAGCTTAACGCAGTACATGTAGCAAAGTTTTTTTAAAATCATATAATAAATAAAAAGAAAACAGATAGAATAGAAAAGAATAGAGCAAGCTAGTGTTAGGCCTTTTTTGCTTTTGTTAATCAGAAGTCAGAATTATAATTGTATAATAAATAAAAAGAAAACAAATAAATAGAATGCAAAAAGATTAGAGAAGCAAGTGTTAATTTTTTATTTTTTTTATTTTTTTTTAAGAAAACAAGCAGTTAGTAAATAAATAGAGTGCAAGTCTAAAAAGTGTATTTTTATTTTTATAAAGAATAGAGAGTGTTAGAGTTAGAGGGTCAAATAAAGATGGAAGAGATGTGTTTTTAGCCTAATCTTGAAGATGGCTAAGGACTACTAAAACACTAAACAGCTGCTTGGACTGAGTTGGGCAGGTCATTCCACCAGGAGGGAACATTTCATTTAAAAGGCAGAGAAAGTGATTTTGTGCCTCTTTGGGATGGCACAGTAAAGCACCGTTCACTTGCACAATGCAAGCTTCTAGAGGGCACATAACTCATGTAATGAATTACAATGAAAATGTAAAGGTTTGATAGAACTGGCTGGAAGACCTACCAAGAGAGCATTGCAATAGTCCAGCCTGGACAGTACAAGAGCTTGAATAAGGAGTTGTGAAACATGTTCTGAAAGAAAGGGCCTGATCTTCTTGATGTTGAATAAAGCAAATCTGCAGGACCTGGCAGTTTTAGCAATGTGGTCTGAGAAAGTCAGCTGATCATCAATCATAATTCCAAGGTTTATGGCTGTTTTTGAAGGAGTTATGGTTGACGTGCCTAACTGGATGGTGAAATTGTGATGAAACGATGGGTTTAATGCAACCACAAGTAGTCTTGGCTGGTTCCTGAGATGCCCTTTGCCAATAGGGTTGACAGGAGGATCTGGTGGTTAAGCATGTCAAAAGCAGCGGACCGATCCAGCAAGATAAGTATTGAAGATTTGGAATCCGCTCTTGCCAGTCTTAGAACTTCAACAACTGAGAGCAAGGCAGTCTAGGTTGAATGTGATGTGAACGAGTGTATGTTTGCTGGTAAGATGTGCTTGACAGATTGGAGGAAAATGTTTAAAAGAGCATGTGAGAGTTAGACAAATTGTTAATTTTGTTATGATAGTATGTCCTTTTAACAGTGGAGACATTAGCAGAGAAGGAAGAGAGGAGTGACTGATACACATTAAGGTCAGTAGCATTTTTTGATTTGCGCCACACTCTTTCAGCAGCCCTGAGCTTAGAACAATGCTCGCGGAGAACATCAGACAGCCAAGGGACAGAAGGGGTGGTACGGCCTGGCCTGGAAGACAAGGGGCAGACTGTGTCTAAACAAGATGTAACAGTGGAGCAGAAAGTATCAGTAGCACTGTTAGCATCAAGAGATGCTAACTGTTTAGGGGGAGGAAACGAAGATGAAACCATAGCAGATAGCCGGGAGGGTGAGAGTGAGCGTAGGTTACGTTGAAAGATGACGTGGAGGGGTATGTGTTGTGTCAGGAACCATGTTGACGTTAAGAGTGAAGAGGAAGTGGTCCGAGGTGTGCAGTGGAGTAACCAGTACATGATCAGTGGAGTAGTGTCGTGTGTAAATAAGGTTCAGTTGGTTGCCTGATTTGTGAGTAGCCGTAGTTAACACTCACTTGAGATCAAAAGAGGCTAGCAGAGTGTGGAAGTCTGCAGCCTGAGGTTTATGTAGGTGGATGTTGAAGTCTCCAAGCATAACTAGGGGAGTACCATCCTCAGGAAAGGTTGAGAGCAGCACATCTAATTCATCCAAGAAGTTACCTTGTGGTCCTGGGGGTCGATAAACAACTACAAAATGGATTTTAAAAGGGTGGGTAATAGTGACTGAATGTGGTTCAAAGGAGCTGCTAATACCCAAAGAAGGTAAAGGAATACATTTCCAATCATTAGAGATAAGTAGACCAGTACCTCCACCTCTTCCAGTTAGACGGGGAGTGTGGGAAAAATGAGAAATTATTGGAGAGTGCTGTAGGAGTAGCAGTGTCCTCTGGTTTGATCCAGGTCTCTGTCAGGGCCATGAGATTTAGTCTTGAATGACTAGAAATAGATGTAATGAAATCTGCTTTGTTTACTGCAGACTGACAATTCCAGAGACCAATAGAAAAAGAAAGTAGTGTATTAGCAGACATAGGCAAAGTGCACATGTTGTTAGGATTGCGCTGCCTATTGTATGTGACGCGTGGTTTGCGAGTAGTAGTAATAGTAGGGATATGGAAACACATAGTAAGAGTTAGTCATAAAAACTAAAACAGAAGTGTAAAAAGGTGTAAAAAAAAAGAGGTTGAGTCAAAAGTGATACTTATGTCCCTTGTCTGTGTCCCTGCCAGTGTTGGGCAAGTTACTCTGAAAATGTAATCAAATTACTGATTACTCCTTTTAAAAGTAATCATGTTACTGTTCTGATTACTTTATTTCAAAAGTAATTAGTTATGTTACTTTTTCCTCCATGAAAATCATGAAATCCCAGCATACATGAAGAGGTTGAGTCAAAAGTGATACTTATGTCCCTTGTCTGTGTCCCTACCAGTGTTGGGCAAGTTACTCTGAAAATGTAATCAAATTACTGATTACTCCTTTTAAAAGTAATCATGTTACTGTTCTGATTACTTTATTTCAAAAGTAATTAGTAATTAGTTACATTACTAGTTACGTTACTTTTTCCTCCATGAAAATCATGAAATCCCAGCATACATGCTCCCGATAAATATTTGTTATTAAAGCATCAACATTCACAGAACACTGTTCTTTTTAACTAAAGCAAGCGGCTGCTGTGTGCATGGTTTGGCATGGGAGAATGCCAGCAAAGAGCTGCATTTATAATCTCTAAAAGACACCTCAGTTCATCGCAATCTCACAAATCTCTGTTATAACACAATAAATATATGCATAATGAATCTTTCATAATGCCTACAATTCATGTGTTATAATGAGAGGATTCTTGAGCACGCAAATTTCAGCACTGCATTGCTCAATGCTTCAAACACGTGTTATAGCCTAAATAGAAACTCTGCATACACTTGCTCCTGTTAATCGTTTATATTTTATATTAGTTCATGTGGTGCTGCTTAAAAAAATATTAAGCAGCACAACAGTTTCCAGCACTGATAATAAATCAGCATATTAGAATGATTTCTGAAGGATCATGTGACACTGAAGGCTGGAGTAATGATGCTGAAAATTCAGCTTTGCATCACAGGAATAAATTAGATTTTAATGTATATTAAAATAAAAAAAAACTTTATTTTACATCATCATAATATTTCACAATATAATTTTTTTTCCCTGTATTTTTGAACAAATAAATGCAGCCTTGATGAGCATAAGAAACTCCTGTAAAAAACATTAAAAATCATTCTGATCCCAAACTTTTGACTGGTATTGTATATATGTATGCATGTATGTATATGTATATATATATATATATATATATATATGTGTGTGTGTGCTTTTATATATATATATATATATGTGTGTGTGTGTATATTTATATTTGGATAAATATTTAGGGAAAAAATCAACCATGACCATGTTTGCATGAGAATGTGCTTTGATTCTAGCATCTCCAGGTCATCCAGGAGTTAACTGGACAGAAACACTAGATGATATCTTATGTAATGTGATAAGCAAATCTGAATCAATACAGCCGCAGCGCTTTCACTTGCCTACTGTCAATTGTGGGGTTCTAAATATAGCAGGGATCATATTTTATCGTGACCCAGTACTCTGTGAAGGAAGGCCTTTGTTCTTCATGTGGTTTTATGTTTCTGTGTGTGTGTGTTTGTTGTCCTCGATAAAAGCACATGACTGAGTCAAAACACACTCAGTGTGCTGGGAAGAGGAACACACCACGAGAGAAAGAGATGCTTGAAAATACAGGAGCTGCATTTATCCCATCCAAAGTGCACACACACAGCAGTGAACACACACACACACACACACACCGTGAACACACACCCGGAGCAGTGGGCAGCCATTTTTGCTGCGGTGCCCGGGGAGCAGTTGGGGGTTCGGTGCCTTACTCAAGGTCACCTCAGTCGTGGTACTGAATTGAAGGTGGGAGAGAGCAATGTACATTCACTCCCCCCACCTACAATCCCTGCCGGTACGAGACTCGAACCCGCAATCTTTGGGTTACGAGTCCGACTCTTTAACCATTAGGCCATGACTTCCCCATGACATCATTTCCTAAAGGTGAAGTGTGTCATGTATATGTAAATATTCTACCTCAGTTTAATGTGCAGAGGCAACTTAAAGTAAACCATTGGCAGGTTCATATCTAATGAGTGTAAACAGTGTGGTTCTGTGGTATTTTTACAACACTGTGGCCAACTTCTGGTTCATCCAGTGATGTGAGTTTGGGACAGGATGACCTGACAGGAGTGTTTGGGAAACCTGTTTTTAGACTTCAGACGTGTCATTTTTCCTCCACGGTACAAACATGAAGTCATAGTAAATGTGTGCTATTACTTGATCAGATTGCTATAAATGATTTTTTTCCCTGGTAGATAATAAAATGGGAAGAAAAATCCCATAGACCTTTTAGGCTAGGGATACCCTAGCAACTGCCTAGCAACACCTTGACAATCATAGAAGGTTTTATTTTTCTTTTCTTTTTTTTTTTTTTGTAAATTGTTGAAATTGACTTTTCACCGGGAGTTTGATTGACAGGCGATCTGACCAATCATAACACAGAATCTGCCATTTTGTCCCTCAAACAAACCAGACAGGAGAGTAGATTAATGTTGATGGACTTAAAAAACGGTGTGTATAGATGTCTTTCCGCAGTTGAAACAAGAATCCTTCTGATGTTCATTCATGTTTATTTCGTGCTATAACTAGTAAAGAGGATGAGATGATCGATTCATGTGCCGCTTGAACTGAGGCGCTACAGTGATCTGTCATGTGACATTAAAGAGCCACAAAACGGTATTTATTGTTTGAATTTCCTAAAAAAAAAAAGACTAAATTTGAAAGCTGAGACTTTGTTTCATACATAAAGTAACCTGCTCTGTCTTGTATGTGGGCTCGTTGTCAGTTTCCTTTTTTATGCGATGTATTTTTCACTGCATGAGAACATAATGTGTGGCGTGAGAGCGCCGTGGCTTGTCGGACGTAGCAACAGTAACGAAGGGGGACGGGTCTTTGCAAAGGGTCAATTCTATTTGATGCAGTTATTGGTGCAGAACTTATGCAAATCACCTATAATATTCAATCTGACAGCAGCTGTTAGGTTATATGTGAAGAGTCACAGTAAATTCTGCATGGTAGATTTAGCTAATTTAGTATTTTTGTGGACTTAAAACTCAAGCTTTAGTTGCTCTGTGTATGTGTGTGTGTACAGGTTTATATGGTTCATGAGGACACAAATGTGTATAATGACATGGGTATTACAGCGTGAATATGACTTATGAGGACACTTCCTGTGATAGGAAATACAGTGTACAATATAAAAACCATTACGCCTATGGAGAGTCCCTGTAAACCATACCAGCGTGTGTGTGTGTGTGTGTGTGTGTGTGTGTGTCACTTTCTAGGAAATGAGATCTAACGTCAGTGCCAAGAACTGAGAAACCTCAAGCATGGGGTAGGGAGTTAGAGAAGAAGAGCAAAGGATGAGAAAAAGATTTGGTTGGGAAAATTTATGAAAATGTAACAGAAGTGTTTGTATATATAAGCTGAACTTTCTAAGCATGTTTTGAGAGAGTTGCAGAGGATGCATTTTTCAGGATGAGTTTTCAATTTCAATATTTTAATAAAAATGCACTTTAACACAGGATTAAATATGTTATTGAATTTCCAGTGGCAAAATGTTCTCTCTACTTTTTTTTGTAATTGTTATTGAGAAAACATGAGTCTTGTGTAACAGTGGTTTTAGTAATGGCCTTTGACTGGAAAATAACAGCATTGTTGATGCTGACTCTCTCTTCTGATTCTCAGTTTTAAAGGGGTCCTAGTATGAAAAATCAGATTTTTCCATGGTGTAACTTTCAGAGCTCAATAGACACTTTTTTGTGCAAAAAACTCATATTATTCTAATTAATAATATTAAATTATGTAATTTAAAAAGTTTACTGTATTGTAATATTTTGTGTCATATTATATTATTATTATTTTATTTTTTTATAAATTTTTTATTATTTTGACATTGTTTAATATACAGAACAACACAGACAAACAATCAGCTTTGCAACAGAAAAAACAAACAAAGACCATGATAAATGAAATAGAAGTATATCTATAAAAAATATATTATAATAATAATAATAATTTGGTTAAAACTAATCAGTTAAACTGAAGGGTGAATGTATATAATAATATTATAAGTGGACCTCAGGGAAAAAATAAAATGATCACATTTATAAAATTACCCTTTTAATGCTGTTATAGATTGCCTGCAGTGCCATTTTTTAAAACGCTCTTTACCAGTGGCAATACCATGGCTTTTTGGACATGCTGCCATGGAAATGCCATTGTTTTGGACACATTACCATGGTAATACCATGTTGTTGTTGTTGGTGTTTTTTTGTTTGTTTGTTTTTTGGATCATGAAAATACATATTTTTGTTAAAGGGGTCATATAACGTTGCTAAAAAGAACATTATGTTGTGTATTTGGTGTAATGCAATGTGTTTATACGGTTTAAGGTTCAAAAAACACATTATTTTCCATATAATGTACATTATTGTTTCTCCTCTATGGCTCACCTTTCTGAAACACCTCGATTTTTACAACACTCATCGTTCTAAAAAAGCGATGTGTGCTCTGATTGGCCAGCTATCCAGTGCATTGTGATTGGCCGAATGCCTCAAGTGTGTGACGGAAATGTTACGCCCTTACCATACTGTGATGCCGTCTCCCAGCAGGACGAGACTCAGTGTACATAAAACAGGCAGATGACCAAAGCAAATTCATGCTGTGCTATTTACACAAGAGCAAGAGAGAGTTGCTTCTCAAGTAAATTGATTTTATTTTATTTTAATGTTTATATCTTTTTACTGGAAAACAAGACCGTGCAGTGCATCTAAATATCTTTACGCATCTCTTTTGTCTTGGCAAAATTAAATGTGCATTACATATGCTGCTTTTATAGTGATTATGATCCGTATTTAGCCTGAAGGCTTTTTGTGCATGTGTGTTTGTGTGTGTGTGTGTGTGATTCTTGCTGAGAGGCTTATGTGTAGTGTTAGTGTGGATGACGCAGGAAGCTTTGAGCCACCTGCTCTGTCATTGCAACAATGTTGCTGTACCATTTGGACAACTCCGTAAAAAACAGCCTTTTTTTGCAATGTGTGTCATATCTGACGAAGCGTTCGAACTGTTAAAACGGCGTTTAAAACAATTTGACAGTAGAAATATGGATAATCCTGTTTAAATCAGCTGAATAACACACTTGGATTGGAGTTCGTGCTGATCAGGATGGCTACATTTTCCATCATTAATTCAGCTATTTCTTCGGTGGACTAATTTTGTTTGTCTTGTTTAGTTTGCGTAAATGGTTGTATTCGTGGACATACAAGCACATGTACAAACAGTATGTGATTAAAATCAGGACAGGCATGTCAGAATGTTGCTTCAAGGCTCTGAGATGGTAAGACCAGATGCATTCTTGCTTTTGTTTCCTTTTTTAACCTCATTTCAATGAAACATACCTGTTTCTCTTGATCACTCGCAGGTGTCTGCAGCAGAAGAGCGTTTGGGGCCAATGCGACTGACCCAGGAGCCCATTCAGGTACAGTCCTGTTTAGTCATTATGTGTATGTTTGAATTTGTAGCTTCGAAAGTTTGGAGTCGGTACGATTTTTTATATTTTGGATTTTGAAGTCTCTTATGCTCACCAAGGCTGCATTTATTTGATCGAAAATACAGTAATATTGTGAAATATTATTACAATTTAAAATAACATTTTTTTATTTGAATATACTTTAAAATGAAATGTATTCTTGTGATGCAAAACTGAATTTTCAGCATAATTACTCCAGTCTTCAGTGTAACATTATCTTTCAGAAATCATTCTAATTGCTGATTTGCCGTTTTAAAAAAGATTTTTATTTTCAGTGTTGAAAACAGTTCTGCTGCTTTATTTTTTGTGGAAACTGTAATACACAGGTATTTGAAATATCAATATTTTATTTCAGTTACTATTATAAATGTCCTTACTGTCAGTTTTGATCAATTTAATGTGTACTTGCTGAATAAAAGCATAATTATTATTTTTTTTTAAATCTTTCTGAGCCCAAACTTTTGAATGGTAGTGTATTTATTGACTTTTTAAGTGTGTGTCTGGTTGGCTTTGATCTGATTAATGATCTGGGCCGAGTAAATGAAAGGTGCACGTTTAATTGGCTAATTACTGAGTTTGTATCCATGTTATCACTGTGCGAGGCACTAAACCTCTGGTTGCTTTAAGTGAATGATTTGAGTAATTAGTGTGCTATAAGTTGCTTTAAATGAAAAGAATAAGTTATTTGACTTTATTTAAATTAATCTACCAAATTTGGACCAATTTGAGATTCGACAATGGCCAAAAATCAAGTCGAGAGAAGTGTTAGCTTCTCCTCATGCCTACAGAATCTACTGATTCTAATCACTTTTAACATGTGAGCACTGAGATTTGGTTTGATTTCAGCAATTTGTTTGCATTAAAGAGTTAGTTCACCCAAAAATGGAAATTATGTCTTTGAATCATTTACTCAACCTCATGTCATTCCAAACCCATAAGACTTGATCTAAAAAACACAAATTAAATTTCCATGTAACTAAAATTTTAAAGATTGTGGGATTTAATACTTAATTGCAGGTCATTATGAAACCACGTAGGCTAGTGATGCATTATGATTTCTCATAGTCCCTGCAGTAATGCATTGTGGAATGTCACTGTGACATCATAGTGCATCACTACAAGTCTCTTTTTAGTGATGTTTTAATCTCACATGGGCTGCAAAGCAATAGAGTGATACTGTGACATCATAATGCATTACTGTCATTCATTGTTGCATTGTCCTGTTTCTACATTATGGCCAATGAGTGAATGCACATAAAGACCTCTTAACATGGACTCATGACCCCAGGGATAATCTTGAGATGTCTCAAAGGATTGACACAGAGATTATCCTGAGTTTGTGTGTGTGTGTGTGTTGCCTTGTCAAAATACACACACTTGTGGTCTTTGCACTTGACCACTTGACTACTTATATGACGTATTTCCTGTATTTGGACCAAGTGTTCAAGTGAGCATGAAGACCACAAGTGTGTGTACAACTTTTCATTACCTGATGGGACACACTTATAGTGTTGTAAAAACGCAAAGTGTTTACAGAGTTTTATTATTATTTTCAATACTTTGCATTTTAAAATCAACTTCTAAATGTCTGTTCAGTAGTCCCTATAGATGACACAATTTAATTAAGTGATAAAAAGCAGTTGCAAATGTTGTACAAAAATAAATATACTAATCTTTGCAGCAATAAAATGTGTAGCACTTTGTTTTACCACCAAATGATATGTAATATCTTATTATTAATATTTAACTTACATTGGAAAGGTTTCCGTGACCTCTCGCGCGATCTTGGCAAAAAGTCTCACGATTTATTTCCAGAACATGATGATGATCCCTCAGCCTCTCCGCGCCCCCCAGTTTGGCAACCACTGCTTTATTCTTTTAAATTGATACATTAATCGTGTTTATTATATTTTTTTATTAATTTTGTATTATTATTTTTATTATTTTATTAAAGTGGAAATCAGTTTACTAAATAATGTAAACTTGACTGACTGCTTCACTTCCACTTTAAAGGGATATTTATGTTGTTTATTATTTATTTTTATTTATACTATTTATAATTTTTGTGCAATTACTTGCCTGTCAGTTGAGTTTGGCAAAACATTTTGCAGTGTTTACATGTTGTTTTTTACTGCATAAAATGTATTAAAATAGATGTTTATTTTCATAAAGTACAAGTTGATTTCAAAATTTGCATTTTGTGTTTTTCAGTTGAATAAAATAATATTTTTCCCTATATATGTCATCATTGAGGATTTCTTTAAAAAACTCTAAAAATCTCGTCTCGTCTCGTTCTCGTGAACCCAGTCTCGTGTCTCGTCTCGTGGGATAAGTGTCTCGTCACACCTAGTGTGTGTGCATTTGCATGTGTGTGTGTATGAGTGTGTCGTATTAGTGGGAATTATTGTTCACTAAAAGTGGAATTATGAAACAGAAAGTGTGTTTATCGTTAACCTGATGGCTGGCTGCCGCTTGTCAGTCACTGTGAATCGAGGCTGGTTATGTAATGTTTGACTCTCTTCAGAGTCCGATGTGCCTGATGTATCTGGGGAAATCAATCAAGATTTACAAATTAATTACCTGTCATTTCTCGGGTCGTTTGAAATTTAATTGACTTTAATCCACCCACACACACATTGTTATTTTAGTATCGCCTATTATTTTTGTCTTTTTTTGTGTGTTTTAATGTCTATGTAGTTTTTAATCATTTTTATGTGTTAGTTTTATTTTGTTTAGTTTGAGTTATTTTAGTACTTCAAATTAAACTAAACGAAAATGAGAAATGTTGCCCTGAATTTTAAGTTTCTTTAAAATATTTTTTATATTTTAAAGAAAATGTTTTCATTTTAGTTTAATTTAACAATAATAAACCTGAAAAGTTATATTGCTATAAACTAAGCTCACCAATTCCGACAAGGCAATATAACAGGTTACCAAAATCAGTTACCTCCCTCTATTTCACACCCAGTGGCTTTAATGTTACCCAAAATCACTCTGGGGCTGACTAATGTTACAAACTCTAGAAAGCATTTTGATTTGATGTGAGCAGTTGTTGATATAGAGCAAGGTCACTAAATCCGGCAACACACTATTACATGTTAGCGAAATCTGTTACTCCCCTCTTATTTTACACAGAATTGCTTTAATGTTACCCAGATTCACTCTGATGGTGTCTAATCTCCTTTGTTTCATAATCTAGAAAGCATATTGATCTGAACATCTGCAAACATACACCAGACGCCAAATCCGACAACACGGCGTTACAGGTTACTGAAATAAGTTACAGTACTTTGATTTGATGACCCTGCTGTATCTCTTGTCTGTTCAAATCCGAGCAATATGCTTTCTAAGATATAAAATAGAGGAGGTTACACATCACCAGACTGAATTTGGGTTACATTAAAGTCATTCTGTGTGAAATAGAGGGGGGAACAGATTTCAGTAACCTGTTACATTGCGTTGTTGGATTTGGTGACTGTGCTATATATCTGTAGTTTTTCACGTTTCTGATACTTGTGAAAACGTGTCAGTAGAAATGTGTTTGAAATGAGTGTGCCAGCAGGTGAGGTCACTCCGCCCCCTGTAGGTGGACGTGTAACGCTGCACAGCGGGCCTCCTGAGCGAGGTAGCGGTGACAGGCGTCCTGAACGACCTGGGCCATGTGGAATTTCACATGGCAGCTCCATGGTTACACAACGCTGAACGGGATGAAAGACTGTTGACCTTTCACAAGCACCCACCAACAGCACCTCACTCTCTCTCCGTCTCGGTCTCGCTCAGGTGTTACTGGTCTTTGCTAAAGAGGACAGTCAGAGCGATGCCTTCTGGTGGGCGTGTGAGCGGGCGGGGTTCAGGTGTAACATCGCACGAACACCTGAGTCTGCGGTGGAGTGTTTCTTGGATAAACACCACGAGATCGTCATCATTGATGGCCGGCACTCACGGTACTTTGAGGCTGATGCCGTCTGCCGGTGGGTACAACCAAACCATCCATCATCTGTCTCTCGCTCATTTCTCTTCATCTCTTATACAAGGTTAGATGGAAATTTTAGCGCTGTCATAGAGGCAGGATGGGAAATGAACTTTTTTTTTTGGCCACAAAAGCCTGTTTTGTGCTATTCAGTTATATTCAATAACATTGTTAAAATGCTCGATGTTTTTTGATTTTGATTTACAAGTTCACTGATTCATTTGGGTAAATTGCAGTTATAATGTATTTATAATTGTAATGTCATTTTTCTTACACCACTGTTTAAAAGTTTAATATAAATTTTTATATTTATATTAATGATAATAATAAACATGCAGAATTGGTGAGCATAAGAGACTTTCAAAAAGATGAAAAAATCTTACTAACCCTAAACTTCTGAATGGTAGTGTATGAAAGAATGCACTTTATGAATGTAAATTATAAAGGGCAGTGTTTCAGACTGATTGAAACCAGTTTCAAACCTTTTTGAACCGTTAAAAGATCTGACTCATAAGATTCATTCATTTCAGGAATCGTGCAACACTGGTGGAGCGAAATGTTTTTGATCCACTAAAAAGAATCAGTTCATAAGAATCATTTTTATATGAATCTTTAAGACCAGGTTACCCACCACAGTGGCCGGCAGGTAAATAAGGTAAAATTACTCTCCACTGCGGAGGAAGTGGCCTGCATTTGGCTGGTTGCAGGTGTTAATTTCCCATCCTGCACAGAAGCTTAAATCCATGTGCGCACACACATACTCAAAGCTGCCAAATCATTTTTTCCCAGTAGATGTCTATGCATGTGAGAGAGAGTCTTTTGGAGAGAAATGTGTACAAGATACTCAATTTCACTGCCAAATCAGAAAATGTAAAAACCTACTTTTATGTTATGGTATGTGTTTTTAAACAGGATGATTCGAGCAACCAAGCCTTCTGAACACGCTGTTATTTTAGCAGTGATGCCACAAACGTAAGACCTCAGAGAACACTTTTATCTATTATCCATGTGCTACGGATGTCCATCATGTTCCACCTACTGATCTTTCTCTCTCTTCCAGTCCCTCAGATCAGGAGGAACCATCTGTCCTTCCTCTTCTCTCTGCTGGCTTCTCCAGAGTGAGTATTTTACACTAAAACAAGAGTATTTGCTCCACTACATGGGGGCGGCTGAACATGAGTGTGGGCGTGTCCTGTTCAGATTAAGAAGGTTTTTTTTAAGTCATAGTTTATTAGTGTGTTGATTACTACAGAAAATAATTTAGAAAACCAAAACTTTAAAGTAATGCTTTTCAAGTAGTGCAGAAAGTAGTGCTTTATTCCATTTCTGTATATTGCCTACTTGCTGAAGGGCACAGGTAGCTAAATATGACATTTATTATAATGGGTTTAAGATTGTTTTGAGTTCATTTAAATTAGAAATTGTTATTTTTTTAAAAGTCTACTAAATGTTAAAATTGATAGCTCTCAATTATACTGTAATTTTGAATGGCTATAGTCAATGGCTAAATATTTGGGGGGGGGGGACAATTTCATGGAGACAGTAGTATTGGTATATGTTCACATATAGAATGTGAAATAATTGCAATATAAAAGTATATTAAAAAACTTTAATGTTAGGTGGGATTAATCATGATTAATTTCAGAAAAAATGTGTGATTAATTAAATTTTTTAATTGATTGACAGCACTAATATATATATTACGGTGGCTGAGAAGTGCAAAACAAATCACAATTCTGAAAGCAAAATAACAAATTACAAACGCAAATGCAAGTCTAAAAAACAAAATAATTCAGAAAACACAACAACAATTCAGAAAACATTATAACAAGTCAGAAAACACAATGACAAATTCGAAAACAAAATAACAAGTCAGAAAACACAACGACAAATCCGAAAACAAATTAACAAGTCAGAAAACACAATGACAAATCAGACAAACCGGAAGAGGTAGGTATAGTTTGAGACAGGGCCATTGGTTTGGGATTACTCACCGCTGACTGGACGAGACATCTGTCAATCAATGTATACAGGAAGAACCAGCCGAAGAACAGCAGAGTCATGGTAGAAAGGTATTAAAGTAGCTCAGTTTAAATGTATTGTATGAATTGCCCTTACTATGGAATAAAAAATGCAGAGTGTCTATTTACACTTAGTGCAAATAGCCCGCCTTGTTGGCAGTAATTCCGCTCTCCAACGTGTGATTGGGCTAGTCAACACTTTAAAAGCAGCTGTACATAATTGGCTCCAGTGGCGCAGATGGATAAGCTCGTGTTGTCGGCTTTTTGACGCGATCGACCTGGATTCGATCCCACCTTTTGCCGAACTTTTTTTTCCCCCTTTTCAAATCTCGTATCACATCGTAAAGGCATTTATTTTCAATAAAAATTAAGGAAATAATCAAAAAGTTGAAATAAAGCATCGGGTAGGGTTAGGGTAGGTGTAGGGAGGGCTTTATTGTACCAATAAGGTGGCATCCATTTAATAATTAAAATTAAAATTATAATTTACACTCAATACGTTATTGCATTAATTTTTATATTTATATTAATAATAATAAGAAGAAAATGTTACTTGAGTAGGAAATTAGCATATTAGAATGATTTGAGAAGGATCATGTGACACTGAAGACTTCAGTAATGACTGCTAAAAATTCAGCTTTACATTACAGGAATAAATTGCATAATATATATTAAAATAGAAAACAGTTATTTTAAATTTGAGTAATATTTCACAATATTATTGTTTTTACTGTATTTTTTATCAAATACATGCAGAATTGGTGAGCATAAGATGAAAACATCTTACCAACCCTAAACTTCTGAAAGGTAGTGTATGAAAGAATGTACTTTATGAATGTAAATTATAAAGGGCAGTGTTTCAGACTGATTCAAACCAGTTTCAAACCTTTTTGAACCGTTCATTAAAAGATCTGACATTTCAAGTCAGAAAACACAACGACAAATCAGACAAACCGGAAGAGGTAGGTATAGTTTGAGACAGGGCCATTGGTTTGGGATTACTCACCGCTGACTGGACGAGACATCTGTCAATCAATGTATACAGGAAGAACCAGCCGAAGAACAGCAGAGTCATGGTAGAAAGTTATTAAAGTAGCTCAGTTTAAATGTATTGTATGAATTGCCCTTACTATGGAATAAAAAATGCGGAGTGTCTATTTACACTTAGTGCAAATAGCCCGCCTTGTTGGCAGTAATTCTGCTCTCCAACGTGTGATTGGGCTAGTCAACACTTTAAAAGCAGCTGTACATAATCAGCTCCAGTGGTGCAGATGGATAAGCTCGTGTTGTCGACTATTTGACGCGATCGACCTGGATTCAATCCCACCTTTTGCCGAACTTTTTTTCCCTCTCTTTTCAAATCTCGTATTAGCAATGGATTCTATTTACACTAAGTGAAAATAGCAGTATTTTTAGCAATATGCTATTTACACTAAATGCGCAGTAGAGTTAAGATGGTCGCACACTAGGACAGCTCACAGGTATCACACACCGGACACTTCACGTTCAGTTCAAGACGGCAATCCAAAACACTTCATCTAATCACCAAATTGGCAAAATTTTAAAGATGTGCTTCGACGCAGTGCTGGGTTTCTCGTCTGGTGTGTGACCCCCCTTTAGTGTCTGGGAATAGAGAACAGTGAATGGCCTATAACTAAAGTGAAAATACTTCATTTTCATGCGTTTGATTTTCATGAGATGAAAGTTTCTACACTGAACAAAATTATAAACACTTTTGTTTTTGCCGCCATTTTTCATTAGCTGAACTCAAAGATCTAAGACTTTTTCTATGTACACAAGTCGGTTACGATGACGAAATCCAGTCAGGTCGAGACCCCAATGAGGATGACTAGCATGCAGATGAGCTTCCCTGAAACGGTTTCTTACAGTTTGTACAGAAATTATTTGGTTATGCAAACCGATTGTTGCAGCAGCTGTCCGGGTGGCTGGTCTCAGACGATCTTGGAGGTGAAGATGCTGGAAATATTAACAAGGTAAAAATAAATGAATATGAATATTCTAAATATTAAAATATTTTAAGTATTTAAATACTATTAATTAATATATTTTTACTTTTTGGTCAGGTTTTTTTTTTCTTTTTCTTTTTTTTTTAGTAGCAGTACTAGTAGTAATAGTATATTCAAGAATATTATTATGCAATAGTGTATTTCTACCCTGATTTCTTTACTTTTATGCATTTTAAAGGGGTCATAGGATGCTACATGCACTTTTACAAGTTGTTTGAACTGAAATGTGTGTTGGCAGTGTGTGTACACAACCACCCTAT
>NW_015505240.1:2968344-2977102 GCF_001515645.1 Sinocyclocheilus grahami
TCATTTACTCCCGACATCTGAGCCGCTGAAGACGCAGTGGATGACGTTTGTTTCTGAAGGGAATGCGCCCCCGATCTACCTAAATGCGTCTATGTTCGCACGAATCATTCATGATCCAGCTTCATCTACAGAAGAAATGAGTAGACTTTCCATTAAGACCCTAAAGAATCATATCAACTTGTGGAAAATGGGCATCCTATGACCCCTTTAAGGCAGTCCTTTTAAACTCTTGAGCATTCATTTGACATGAAGGAAGTTTCTCGGCGTGATTGTAGTTTATTTATACCATGATTAGATCATTGTGCAACAATTATGATATGTCGATGTCAGTGACCCATGTAAAGAACTTCTGAGTCTATGCCAAGGATTTTTGTTCATTTGAAGGTATAAAATAAATGCAAAATAATAAAGAGAATTATTATCTGTGTATTGCAAAAAAAAAAATCATGATACATATAATGTTTGGCCCTTTCTCTGATGTATACTTGTTGATATTCAGGGGTATTGATTTTTCTTTGTGTTTTTAGTATGTAAATCCAGCATTTGAAAAGATGATGGGCTATCATAGAGATGAACTGATCGGTAAAGAGTTGACTGAACTGCCCAAGAGTGAGAAAAACAGTGCCGACCTGCTGGACACCATCGATACCTGCATCAGGAAAGGAAAGGTTAGTCGGCCGCAGCACATTGCTTATTTATGAAGGTCATAATATTACACAATGTTTGACTTTAGTTATGGCACCTTTTACAAGCCTAAACAGTAGTTATCATTAATTCGATTATTAACAGATTTTTTTCAATATGTGTGTTTGTTTGCTTAGGAATGGCAGGGGATCTATTTCTCACGGAGGAAGTCAGGGGACAGTATTCAGCAATATGTCAGAATCATTCCTGTGATTGGCCAGGGAGGGTGAGTCACATGATCATTAAAAAATTGATGAAACTTCAAATAAATTAAAATTGATAATATTTAATTTTAGAATGTTACATTTTATTATTTAATTTTAAATTAATATTTAGTCATAACTAAATTTTAATATTAAAAAATTGTTATAATAAATATATTTCATATATTATTTGTAATATAATAAAATACATATTTTATTCAATAATAATTTTATTAAATACTACGAATAATATATAATACTGCCGCTATCATTGGTGGTTTTATTACATGTACAAATCAGCTAGAATAAAACAGTCAAATCAGACAATTGTTTCCTTAACTTCTAGAAAAATCCGCCATTTTGTGTCCATCAAGAGGCCTTACAGTGACAACCACAGACAGGTACATTTCTTATTTGCTTTTCCAGGTCATATTTTCATGTGAGACTAGTTTAAATCAGTGAGTATTCAATAAATGTTGACCATGTTTAATGTTTATCTATTAATAGAGCTCTCAAATTAGCACCAAAACTTTAAAGTGTGCAAGGCTCACAAGGACAGCAGTGGGCAGAAATGTTAGCTCCGCTAAAGCATCCATCCTGACAGGCCAGTGTCAGAGAGCCAGGCGGGCGTCAGGGTTATTAATAACCCTCCACAGGCTCAGGTCTAAATCCTGCTGTTAGTTCTAGCATTAGCTGGAGCTGCTGATCAGAAAGGCCTGTGAGAAACAGACACACCGATGCGTGTGTGAAATAGCTGTTGCTTTACTCACTGGTGTTAGTATTACCGTTCACACACTCGCCGTCTGTTACAAGCCTTACCAAAATCTGCCATGCTAACTAACCATAGTTTCTGTCAAAATGCAATGGTTGCTACAATTAGTGATACTAGATTAGATTAGAATGAAATCTTTTTTGACATAAAACAGTCATATATGTGACCCTGGACCACAAAACCAGTCTTAAGTCACTGGGGTATATTTGTAGCAATAGCCAAAAATACATTGTATGGGTCAAAATTATCAATTTTTCTTTTATGCCAAAAATCATTAGAATATTAAGAAACGATCATGTTCCATGAAGATACTTTGTAAATTTCCTACCATAAATATATCAAAACTTAATTTTTGATTAGTAATATGCATTGTTAAGAACTTGATTTGGACAACTTTAAAGGTGATTTTCTCAGTATTTAGATTTTTTTGCACCCTCAGATTCCAAATTTTCAAATAGTTGTATCTCGGACAAATATTGTCGTATCCTAACAAACCATACATCAATTGAAAGCTTATTTATTCAGCTTTCAGATGATGTATAAATCTCAATTTTAAAAAATTGACCCTTATGACTGGTTTTGTGGTCCAGGGTCATATATGTGGTTGTATGTGAACGTGCAAATATACAACTACAACTATTCAAAAACAGCGGACTAAAAAAAAAATGCGAACAACATTTTCTAGATCAGTGTTTTTGTCTACTTATTCAACAAAAATATCCTTAACACAAGATACATTTATTTCAGAAGCGAAAATAATATGGCTTGTTTTCTGAGAATGTAATTTGAATATTTGAGTACTTTTTTCTTATTTAAAGCATAAACCCCACAGAATTTTGTTACATTTATTTAAATGTTTTTCAATTTTACATTTATTTAAAACAAGGAAAAACTGTATATACACCGTTCAAAAATCTGGGGTCATTAATAGTTTATTTATTATCGCTTTTAAGACATTTTAAATTAGAAAAAAAAATAATAATATATATATATATATATATACAAAATGATATACAAAATATTTTTTAAATATAAAAAATAAGAAATTTTATTCATCAAGGGTGGATTCAATTGATCAAAGGTGACATGAAAGACATTTATAATGTTATAAATAATTTTAATTCAGAGACTCGACTTGAACTTTTGAAAAAAAAAAATGGATCAGTTTCCACAAAAGTATTAATCCGCACAACTGTTTTCAAAATTGACAACAATAATAAATGTTACTTGAGCATCATATCAGCATATTTGAATGCTTTCTGAAGGATCATGTGACACTGAAGACTGGAGTAATGATGCTGAATTAAAACTTGACTCTTCTGTAGTTACATCGTGTACTAAGACCAAAGGAAAATGAAAAGTGTGCAAGCAGGTGGTCACGTTGGTTATGTTGACGGAAGTTAGCCTATATTCAGGCGCTGATAATATCATTCCTAGCCATATCGGCCTAGAAACTAGCAACTTTTCATTTTCCATCGGTCTTAGTACACAATGTAACTACAGAAGAGTGAAGTTTTAAATGGGAAAAATATCGAAACTCTTTGGTCATTTTTGAGCGAGATGCTAATGGTCTAATCAGATTCAATGATCTATGCTAAGCTACAGCTAAAAGTGCTACCGCCTGACCCGGAGATCGGCTGAATGGATTCGAAAATGGTAAAACTCAACTGTTTAACTCTAGGGGAGTTGGAAAATGAGCCTATTTTCAAAAAAAGTGGAGTGTTCCTTTATGTCGCTTGGGTATATTTTTAGCAATAGCCAAAAAAAACATTGTATCGGTCAAAATTATCGATTTTTCTTTTATGCCAAAAATCAATAGGATATTAAGTAAAGATCATGTTCCATGAAGATATTTTGTAAATTTCCTACAGTAAATATATCAAAACTTAATTTTTGATTAGTAATATGCATTGCTTAGAACTTCATTTGGACAACTTTAAAGGCGATTTTCTCAGTATTTTGATTTTTTTGCACCCTCAGATTCCAGATTTTCAAATAGTTGTATCTCGGCCAATTATTGTCCTATCCTAACAAACCATACATCAATGGAAATCTTATTTATTCTGAGATTATATATTGAGATTAAAATCTCAATTTAAAAAAATGGACCCTTATGACTGGTTTTGTGGTCCAGGGTCACATATGTCTGAAAAGTGAAAGTATTTATGAGTACTTAGATTTACAACACCATTCAAAAGTTTGGGGTCGGTAAATCTCTTCTGCTCGCCAAGCCTGTATTTATTTGATGAAAAATACATTTAAATATATTTTAAAATGTAATGTATGCCTGTGATGCAAAGCTGAATTTTCAGCATCATTACTACATCATTACAGTCTTCAGTATCACATGATCCTTCAGAAATCATTCTAATATGCTTATTATTTTTGTGCAAACATTCTTTTTTTTTTCAGGATTCTTTGATTAATAGAAAGTTCCAAAAAAACAGCATTTGAAATACAAATCTTTAATCTTTAAACATCTTTATTGTCACTTTTAATTACTTTAATGTGTCATTGCTGAATAAAAGTGTTAATTTCTTTCAAATAAAATGCTTACTGACTTCAAACTTTATATAAAATATTATATATACAATACAATTTACAAAGATTATATTTATATTTAATAGCATTTAATTATTTAATAAAATTTAATATTACATTAAATATTTTTTAAATGTAATGTATTTATATTACTATATCACTTACACACACAGAATTTTAGTTTTTGTGATGGTATTGGAATTAGTATCAAATATTGACATTTATTAGTATAAATATTATATTTCATTTCACTTAATAATTACTGTATTTAAATAATATATTTAAGGTTTATAATGTTTAATGTATTGATACTGATATTAATATTTCACTTTTTAAATAAAGGATTTTGTTTTTTGTGACGGCATTGAAATTAGTATCAAGTAATCGACTTGTATCTGTATGGACTGCTAAAATTTTGGTATTGTGACAAATTCGTGGCATATTGTAGCCGATTCTTTCCAAGAACCACCCACTTAGACAGGAAAGGGACATCTGACCGATATTTCAACAACCAAGCACTTCGTGGACTGCCTGGGACTAGTAAACTCTGTAAACTTCCCCGCTGTATTCCACACAAAACACAATCACCCTCTAATATTCATCTGACACCTGATTTCATTTGTCATAGTTATGTTGTTGCCAGAAAGTTTACACTGAGATCAGTGAGAGGTTTAAACGATTGGAGATCAGTGTGTGTGTGTGTGTGTGTGTGAGAGTGAGAGAGAGAGAGATGATCAGAAATCTGTGTTTGCAGGTTCATAAGTTGAGTAAAGAAGAAAAATACTGTGGTGAACACTCACAATCAGGTACAACACCAGACCGTCTGTCCTTAACAGTTTGTTTGTTTGTTTACTGTCTGTGTTGCACTGCTGTTAATTAGCACACTGTAACCCATAATGGCTCTTTATAGATTAGTTTTTTTTGTAACATGCTGTGAAGCACACAAAAAATGTGGCTGGAAATGCACAGGTCAATACTGCATTGAGAAGCAGAGGGAAAAATAGAGAGATAGATCATGGTGCAGAATAGACAGATGGCTGCAATGCACCCTGGGACATTTGAGTGTCAGACTGTTAAAATTAGCCATAATAATTTGCTTGCCAATGTATTTGCGTGCATGTGCATATGTGACATGTCACAATAAAGGCTGATTTATACTTCTGCGTCGGACCTACGCCGTAGGCTATGCGTCAGTTTTCATTTATACTTCTGCGTCGTTGTCCGCGTTAACGTGCAGTACACATGCAAACCGCTAGTCAGCAGTGTCCACGGGCATGTTGCTGGTGTAACCCGCAGTACCACAGCAAAAGCCGAAGAAGAAGTGGCTCGTCGGAGAAGCATTATAGCCGTGACGGCAGCAAATATCAAATCATTATTTAAAACTACAAAAAAGAGACAACAATGGAACAGGAGATGATGGCATTCTTTCAGTCTGCACAAGGACTTGTACCATGGCAGATCAACATTGTTTGTTTGCGCACAACTACTGATGTATAATGCTATGTAGTATAATAAATGATAAGACACTTGTTCTTTGCCTTGTTTTATTTTATATAAGAAGGTGTAACATTAAAATATATTAAAGTACACATAAACACGCACAAAACTCAAGTACATATGGAGGGAGGGGTTCTTGCAGACCAATCACAGCGCTTGCGGTCTGCGTAGAATTGACGCGCTGTTAGATTTTTGGAGAGGTGCACGTCAGGCTACGGCGTATGGGTGTGCGTCTATGCCTAAGCTACGGCGTAGGTCCGACGCAGAAGTATAAATCAGCCTTAAGTAACAGTGTTTACCATTTCACATCATTTGTGCTGCTTTGTTTGTACTACATAAAAAGAAAATTTTATAAAATGGAAAAGAGAGACTGTTAACTGTTGTTCTTAAACAAAGTTTGAATGCATAATATTAATAGAAATCAATTTGTCTGTCTTTCATACTGCATTAAAAAGAAACCGAAAACAGAAATAAAATGAAGTAAATTTATCCAAGAAAATATTAGTGCCACTAATTAATGAAAGAGTTTTCCTAATACAATTGTTGATTTAAACAATTTAATAAAAAAAATGAATATAAATCAATTTATAAATAACTATAAAAGATTATAGTTAATAAAAAATTATATTTATTTTAATTAATAATAAGCAATATAATTAACTAATGGTAACTAACCCTTTAGTATATATAAATATTATGTTTATATTTTATTACATTTAATTATTTAATTATTGTATTTCAATATTATATTTAATATTGAAAATATTTAATGTATTAATGTTTAATTTTTTAAATAAAGGAATTTGTTCATTAGCATTTTTTTGCAATTATATTGAAATTAGTGTCAAGTATTAACTTATATTAGTATAAATATATTTTGTTATTTTTTAATCATTTAAATTTTAAATAATTTAAATGTAAATAATTTAATGTTTAATAATATTTAAATGTATAGCATTCATATAAATCGCCATTTAAAATATAAGATATTATAGTTAATAATAAATGTAATTATCTTTATTTTAACAAATTAGAGCATCTAGTCTTTTTTATTATAGTGTAAAAGGAAAAGTATGGTTTTGTCTCTCTCATTTTTGTCTGCTGCATGAAATCACTGCTGTGCTTGTGATGATCATAATGATGATGATGATGATGCAGGTGAAAATAATGGTGCTGGTTGGCTGTGTTCAGATAAGAGATGATTAATGCAGTTACGTGTGTGTGTGTGTGTGTGTGTGTGTGTTTGTGCTGCACTCATTCCTTTTTTGTCTTTATCCAGAATGCAATTCCTTGCGTCGCAAGGACCGGAGGAAAGAGTCTGTGGACATCAGATCCATCAGCTCTCACAGCAGCGATGGTAAGAGAAAGAGAGTATGTTTCAACACAATACACCAGAAGAAACGAGTGAAAGAGAATCCCTTTATCAGTTCAGAAGTAATTATGAAGAGAAACAGAGCAGTAAAGAGATTTGTGTTAATGTGTGCACTTGAGTGTGTGTTTATAATGTGTTTGTGTTTTGTGAGTCAGAGCGTGTGCGTGTGCGTGTGTGTGTGGGGGGCTTTTTGTGACGTGGCCAGCGTTGATGACGTCAGCACACCCACAGTCTCAGTGCACTCTGACGCAGACAGAGTTATTTAAAGAGCTCTTCTCCTTTCTCTCTCTCTCTCTCTCTCTCTCTCTCTCTCTTTCAGCTCCCAGTCTACAGAACCGCAGATATTCCTCTATGGCCAGAATCCACTCAATGACTATTGAGGCTCCGATCACTAAGGTACGCCTGCGTTATTATACACACCTGAAGACAAAAAACAATAAACCTGTATGAACCATTATAACCACCTGATTCAATATAGATCAATACAGAATCAGCTGTCAAAAATCAGTACTAAAGCCACTGGAAGGCAAGCCTACAACCTTTATCCAAAAAAGCGTAACTGCTAAAGCTAACGCTTCCACTTTTGCAGTACGCAGGAAAGGAGACCAGAGGCCGTTTTGTTTAAATGGACGTCAGTGGAGGAGAGGCTTCACTACGCTGAATAAACAGCTTTTTTGAGGAAACAGCTTATTATTTAATGAATTGGCAGCCTATTGGCTAATCTCCAAAATGTTTTACACTAAACAATACTTTTGGATTGAACTATTTTTAAAGTTTACACCAAAAAAAAATGCCTTTTTGTGACGGGTGGGATTCAGCGTACGGCATTTCTCATTCATTCCTATGGTATCCGTAAATGGCGATTGAGTGTCGCACAACTCTGACTGAAATTCAATGACGTCAAGGCTGTAATATGATTGGTTATTAAGGCACACGTGATCCAAGTTGATTGTTATGCTTTCTCCAAAAGTAGGTAATACAAACCCTCTCATCTCCCAATTGTGAGACAATCTCTGGCAGTACATCAAAAAGCTGTGAAACGGCCACATCCTACAGGAAGTTCAGTTTGAGCTTGAATGACAGGAAGGGGGATTTACTGAATTGTAATTCACAGAAATACTTCTGTGTTAATTTAAGTGTTAATCTATCTATCTATCATCTACCTATCTATCTATTTATCGTTCTATCATTCTATAGTTCTATCTGTCCATCCATCCATCCATCATTGTTCTATCGTTCTGTCCATCCATTCATCCATCCATCCATCCAACGTTCTATCATTCTATCTCTGTCGTTCTGTCCATCTAGCCATCATTCTATCATTCTGTCCATCCATCTATCCATTTATCCTTCGTTGTATCATTCTTATCTCTCTGTTGTTCTGTCCATCTATCCATCCATTCATCTATCATTCTATCTCTCTGTTGTTCTGTCCATCTATCCATCGTTCTATCATTCTGTCCATCCATCCATCCATTTATCCATCGTTCTATCATTCTATCTCTGTTGTTCTGTCCATCTATCCATCCATCCATCAATCCAATCTATCGTTTTGTCATTCTATCTATCCATCCATCCATCTATTCATCTATCGTTCTATCATTCTATCTCTGTTGTTCTGTCCATCCATTCATCTATAGCAGCATCAACAGCAGTTCAGAGTATGAAAAGACAATGCAGAAAAGCTGA
>NW_015505240.1:2977112-3004533 GCF_001515645.1 Sinocyclocheilus grahami
TGTTTAATTTTTTAAATAAAGGAATTTGTTCATTAGCATTTTTTTTGCAATTATATTGAAATTAGTGTCAAGTATTAACTTATATTAGTATAAATATATTGAGTTATTTTTTAATCATTTAAATTTTAAATAATTTAAATGTAAATAATTTAATGTTTAATAACATTTAAATGTATAGCATTCATATAAATCGCCATTTAAAATATAAGATATTATAGTTAATAATAAATGTAATTATCTTTATTTTAACAAATTAGAGCATCTAGTCTTTTTTATTGTAGTGTAAAAGGAAAAGTATGGTTTTGTCTCTCTCATTTTTGTCTGCTGCATGAAATCACTGCTGTGCTTGTGATGATCATAATGATGATGATGATGATGATGCAGGTGAAAATAATGGTGCTGGTTGACTGTGTTCAGATAAGAGATGATTAATGCAGTTACGTGTGTGTGTGTGTGTGTGTGTTTATGCTGCACTCATTCCTTTTTTGTCTTTATCCAGAATGCAATTCCTTGCGTCGCAAGGACCGGAGGAAAGAGTCTGTGGACATCAGATCCATCAGCTCTCACAGCAGCGATGGTAAGAGAAAGAGAGTATGTTTCAACACAATACACCAGAAGAAACGAGTGAAAGAGAATCCCTTTATCAGTTCAGAAGTAATTATGAAGAGAAACAGAGCAGTAAAGAGATTTGTGTTAATGTGTGCACTTGAGTGTGTGTTTATAATGTGTTTGTGTTTTGTGAGTCAGAGCGTGTGCGTGTGCGTGTGTGTGTGGGGGGCTTTTTGTGACGTGGCCAGCGTTGATGACGTCAGCACACCCACAGTCTCAGTGCACTCTGACGCAGACAGAGTTATTTAAAGAGCTCTTCTCCTTTCTCTCTCTCTCTCTCTCTCTCTCTCTCTCTCTTTCAGCTCCCAGTCTACAGAACCGCAGATATTCCTCTATGGCCAGAATCCACTCCATGACTATTGAGGCTCCGATCACTAAGGTACGCCTGTGTTATTATACACACCTGAAGACAAAAAGCCATAAACCTGTATGAACCATTATAACCACCTGATTCAATATAGATCAATACAGAATCAGCTGTCAAAAATCAGTACTAAAGCCACTGGAAGGCAAGCCTGCAACCTTTATCCAAAAAAGCGTAACTGCTAAAGCTAAAGCTTCCGCTTTTGCAGTACGCAGGAAAGGAGACCAGAGGCCGTTTTGTTTAAATGGACGTCAGTGGAGGAGAGGCTTCACTACGCTGAATAAACAGCTTTTTTGAGGAAACAGCTTATTATTTAATGAATCGGCAGCCTATTGGCTAATCTCCAACATGTTTTACACTAAACAATACTTTTAGATTGAACTATTTTTAAAGTTTACACCAAAAAAAAATGCCGTTTTATGAAAGAAGTTACTGAACTTTTTGTGACGGGTGGGATTCAGCGTACGGCATTTCTCATTCATTCCTATAGTATCCGTAAATGGCGATTGAGTGTCGCACAACTCTGACTGAAATTCAATGACGTCGAGGCTGTAATGTGATTGGTTATTAAGGCACACGTGATCCAAGTTGATTGTTATGCTTTCTCCAAAAGTAGGTAATACAAACCCTCTCATCTCCCAATTGTGAGACAATCTCTGGCAGTACATCAAAAAGCCGTGAAACGGCCACATCCTACAGGAAGTTCAGTTTGAGCTTGAATGACAGGAAGGGGGATTTACTGAATTGTAATTCACAGAAATACTTCTGTGTTAATTTAAGTGTTAATCTATCTATCTATCATCTACCTATCTATCTATTTATCGTTCTATCATTCTATAGTTCTATCTGTCCATCCATCCATCCATCATTGTTCTATCATTCTATCTCTGTCGTTTTGTCCATCCATCCATTTATCCTTTGTTGTATCATTCTTATCTCTCTGTTGTTCTGTCCATCTATCCATCCATTCATCTATCATTCTATCTCTCTGTTGTTCTGTCCATCCATTCATCTATCATTCTATCTCTCTGTTGTTCTGTCCATCTATCCATCCAT
The DNA here is from genome assembly GCF_001515645.1 of Sinocyclocheilus grahami. Lineage (NCBI taxonomy): Eukaryota > Metazoa > Chordata > Actinopteri > Cypriniformes > Cyprinidae > Sinocyclocheilus > Sinocyclocheilus grahami. Next base: position 2,979,142 of record NW_015505240.1, read on the forward strand.
CCATCAATCCAATCTATCGTTTTGTCATTCTATCTATCCATCCATCCATCCATTCATCCATCCATCCATCCAACGTTCTATCATTCTATCTCTGTCGTTCTGTCCATCTAGCCATCATTCTATCATTCTGTCCATCCATCCATTTATCCTTCGTTGTATCATTCTTATCTCTCTGTTGTTCTGTCCATCTATCCATCCATTCATCTATCATTCTATCTCTCTGTTGTTCTGTCCATCCATCCATCCATTCATCTATCATTCTATCTCTCTGTTGTTCTGTCCATCTATCCATCGTTCTATCATTCTGTCCATCCATCCATCCATTTATCCATTGTTCTATCATTCTATCGCTCTGTTGTTCTGTCCATCCATCCATCCATCCATTTATCCATTGTTCTATCATTCTATCTCTCTGTTGTTCTGTCCATCTATCCATCGTTCTATCATTCTGTCCATCCATCCATCCATTTATCCATCGTTCTATCATTCTATCTCTCTGTTGTTCTGTCCATCTATCCATCCATTCTATCATTCTGTCATTCTATCCATCCATCCATCCATACATAGTTCTGCCGTCTAACAAAACTAACTCAGTTTTTACAGACTTTGATTCTTGGATTAATTTGAAATGCAAATGCAATTTTGGATCCTGTCTGCTACCTCAATTCTAATTCAGTTCAAATTTGAGAATTGAATTGAAATGTAGAAGGTGTTCTCAATTCAGTTCTGTATGGCACACAACCCTGAGACGCACTGAACTCGGTCGTGAATGAGGATTTGTTTGTGACAATGGAAGCAAAACAGACGTCAGAGGGGAAAATTCTTTACTACAGTACAGAGATATTTATGGATCTAAACCTTTGAGTAGTGGTTTGTTGTTTTCTCTCACCCTCTGTTTTTGTTCTGTATGTATTTCGTTGTCTTTGTAGGTGATAAATATCATTAATGCAGCGCAGGAGAGCAGTCCTGTGACAGTAGCGGAAGCTCTGGATCGTGTTCTAGAGATTCTGCGGACCACCGAACTCTACTCACCCCAACTGGCCTCAAAAGAGGACGATCCTCACACCAATGACCTGGTGGGGGGGCTCATGAGTGTAAGTCAAGCATTCACCTTTTATTCTTAAAGGTGTTTATTTTATTTTAGATTTATTTTATTTTTAACCATAATTTAATACATTTTATTTTATTATTAACCCTATATTTTTTTGGTTTGAATTGTATTTATTTATTTTGTTGCTAACCCTATTCATTATACTTTATTAATATCCCTTTATTTTATTTTTAACCATAATTTAATAAATGTTATTTTAATATTAACCCTATATTTTTTGGTTTGTATTTAATTTTTTAATTTTTTTGTTGCTAACACTATTCATTATACTTTATTAATATCCCTTTATTTTATTTTTAACCCTAATCCTATTCATTTTACTTTATTACCAGCCCTATATTTTATTTAATTTTTATTTAATAACATTTTTTATGTAATTTTTTTATTTATTAGTTTGTTTTATTTTATATTTGTATTTCAAAAGAGCAAGAAAATCCTTCATATGACTCCTGTTTGGAACTAAATGACACAAAGGACTACAAGTCATCTTACACCCACATGATGCACAGAAATAGCCTTAAAATACTCTTCGAACACATGCAGTCAAAAACATTATAAACAGTACAATACAATATTAAACCGATGGAAAATTTCACAAATTGATTTCCTGTACACAAACAAACCTAGACCAGATTTTTTTCAGCAGAGAATCATCATTACGGGAGAAATTCATCATCTTATATGCAGCGTGTGACTGCATGTCAGTGTCGTTCAGTAGATGTGACTGCTCTTGTTTTCGTGGCACAGATACATTGAGCTCCATGCTGCCTGGCACAGGCTGTTTCACAGTTAGCCAGCAGTCTGTGACGACGCTTGTTTACACAGCGCTCTCACTGTCTGCCATCTCTGCATCTCCCCCTTTGAAAGTGGTCCACTTTTAAACCAGAAAATAGTTGTTAGACTAAAGGAGCATTCACACAGACACACAGAACAGAAGTCATTCATTTGAGAGTCACAGAGACTTTTGGTGATGCAGCAAAATTGAGCAGTTTGCCAATGCGCAGCGATGCAGTGGTTGCTGAACAGTGAAGCTCTAATAATCAGCTTCCTGATATAACTGGATACAAATACCAAGAAGTTTTAACAGAGTTTACTTCTTGGCTGTGGACATAATTTAGGAGATTTAGTTGGCAGGGTTCCCACCGTGCTGGAAAACTTGGGAATATCAGGGAATCTCAAACGATTTAGGCCAGTAAAAAAGTCACAGAAATTAACATAATGTTGACATTTCTTATTATTATCAGTTCCGAAGTATTTATTTTTAGAAATGATGTGAAGTAGAAAAAAAGCCTAATCATAAACAACTGGAAAAGTCATGGAAAATTATGGAAATTCATTGGTCCAAAATATGGAAAGTTGACATTCTGTACATGAGATAAAACTATTTTAAACAACATTTTGCTAGTTCTTTTATGATTATTTTAGGTATGTTTTATGAACTATTAATTGAGAATGATGTTAAATATTTTGAATTTTTTTTTTTTATATCAGTTTTCAGAACTGATTAACTGGTCAATTGTAATAAGTGTGATAGATAAATGCTTTTATATATTTTTAAGTTTTCATTTACATTATTTTTAATGCTATTACTGTAAACATGATTTTTATTCTTGTTTACACACAGGTATATATTAAATATTAAATTTTCTCTCGTGATCAACAACATTTGACTCGACTCAAGATGCTGTAAATAGGAATACGTTTTATTTAATCTGGAATATTCATTTGAGGCAGTTGATCAAGTTTAGGGTCTTTTAATAATAAATTAATACTTTTAGTCAGCAAGGATGCATTAAATTGATCAAACGTGACAGTAAAGACATTTACAACAACAAATGATTTCGGTTTCAAAAATGCTGTAGTTCTGAACTTTCGATTCACCAAAGAATCTTGAAAAAACGTATTTAAACATTGATAATCAGAAATGTTTCTTGAGCAGCAAATCAGCATATTAGAATGATTTCTGAAGGATCATGTGACACTGAAGACTGGAGTAATGAAGTTTGCATCGCTGGAATAATTTGCATTTTTAAATATATTTAAGTAGAAAAACAGTTCTTTTAAATAATAAAAATATTTCACAATATTTCTCATAGCTGTTTTTACTGTATTTTTGATCAAATAAATGCAAACTTGGTGAGCAAACGGTGGTGTAGTTCTGAAACATTAAAATGCTAAATAACTACAAGCCAGATTCAGGCCACTTCCTTTCATAATGTCATTTTTCTCCATTAAATAAAGGTCAAGCGGGTGCGATGCACAAATCTCAAGTGTTCAAATGACCGTTTTGGTGGGTGACCTTTTGAGGGAGAGGTCAGAGGTCAATTACACAGTGAAATATCCGAGTTGAGATAGTGCAGCTGTGGCCTGTGATCATTACAGACGGGATGTGTGTGTGTGTGTGTGTGTGTGTGTGTCATATTTATACATGTACAGTTCTATAATCCTACGCCTGCAACATCTCAGACAGAGTTTGTTTTAAGTACTGGATGAGTCTCTTTGAATCTGGATCTGTTTTCTGTGTGTTTAATATCCTCCAGGCCTAATAAATGGCTTTTCTCATACGAGCATGCAAGCGTGAGTGAGTCATGGGTAGCGTGGTAGTGCTCTGCTTAAATGTGTTGTTATGATTATGTTGACTGGAAATTATATTTTGGCTTCCTCAAGCCTTTTTTTCTCTTTCATTTCAGTCAGATATATTGATGTATATTTTTCTTCATTTCAGGACGGACTCAGAAGGCTCTCTGGGAATGAGTATGTCTTCTCCAAAAGTGCTTTACACAGTAAGTTCTAGCCCTGAAAATGATTATTAATATAATACAGATTGGATGAAATGTTGTAAACTAACTTTGAATAAACTAGTATTCAGCCTATACCTTATGTATTATTTAGTATTACAGGATATCTTTTAAAATATAAAAGGCACTAATTACTTATAACTTAATTATGCATATAATGACAAGAAAATATCTAACAGCAAAAATGAAAAGTTACAGTGAGGGATTTATAGTAACACTCAAAGCTATTTAAAGCAGTGTTATTGTCTGTAAATCAAACTAAAATTATTATAAATAAAGCTGAAATAAAATGTAAATATTTGTTGAAAAACTAAATGAGAATTAGAAATGTTGCTTTGGCAGCTTACTAAAATAAGTTTCATTAAAGCACTAAAATTATTAAATAATTATTAATAATTATGAAATAAACGATAGCATAATAAAAACTAATAAATGACAAAAGTAAAAAATATCTATCTTCTGTCTGTTGTTCTATCTATCTATCCATCCATCCATCCATCCATCCATCTATCTATCTATCTTCTGTCTGTTGTTCTATCTATCTATCCATCCATCCATCCATCCATCCATCTATCTATCTATCTTCTGTCTGTTGTTCTATCTATCTATCCATCCATCCATCCATCCATCATAATCTCAGAATAGTGACATGTTTTAGGTTAAGTCCCACAAAAATATTCAAATTAATTATAACTCAGAAATTGAAAGCATGTTCATCTTAGAAAAGCTATTCAAATCATTGTGTTTATGAGTTAAATTTTTTGGAAACATTCATAGAGCCTGATAAAACAAATAAGTGTCATGTCATTGACCCCAAACTGAATATGTTTAAATAATTGATAAAAGCTGTAGAAAGCCGTGGAGAAATATAATCTCCATCCTGTTTCTCCTCCTCGCAGCAGTCCCATCCTGAGCAGCAGCACATAAAATGGACCTCTGTGCTCATGCTGTGCTGTCAGCCAAGACTTGATCTACAGGCAGCCATCTTTAGAAAGGCAGGATGGCAGATATGCAGCCGCAATCTGACGTCTGTCATGCTGAAACCCAACCGACAGAAAAGGAAAATCACAAATGAGATCTCTTTAATATGTCAATTATATTTCCTAGACCGCAATAAGATTGAGTCAAGGGCAGATGGAGAATTCTGCTTCATTTTCCTGCTTCTCAGATCTTTCTCCTGAGAAAAAGACCCCAGAAATATATTGTACTTTCTATCATTCTATCGCTCTGTTGTTCTGTCCATCCATCCATTCATTCATCTATCGTTCTATCATTCTATCTCTCTGTTGTTCTGTCCATCTATCCATCGTTCTATCATTCTGTCCATCCATCCATCAATCCATTCTATCGTTCTGTCATTCTATCTATCCATTCATCTATCGTTCTATCATTCTATCGCTCTGTTGTTCTGTCCATCCATCCATTCATTCATCTATCGTTCTATCATTCTATCTCTCTGTTGTTCTGTCCATCTATCCATCGTTCTATCATTCTGTCCATCCATCCATCAGTCCATTCTATCGTTCTGTCATTCTATCTATCCATCCATCCATACATAGTTCTGCCGTCTAACAAAACTAACATTCAGTTTTTACAGACTTTGATTCTTGGATTAATTTGAAATGCAAATGCAATTTTGGATCCTGTCTGCTACCTCAATTCTAATTCAGTTCAAATTTGAGAATTGAATTGAAATGTAGAAGGTGTTCTCAATTCAGTTCTGTATGGCACACAACCCTGAGACGCACTGAACTCGGTCGTGAATGAGGATTTGTTTGTGACAATGGAAGCAAAACAGACGTCAGAGGGGAAAATTCTTTACTACAGTACAGAGATATTTATGGATCTAAACCTTTGAGTAGTGGTTTGTTGTTTTCTCTCACCCTCTGTTTTTGTTCTGTATGTATTTCGTTGTCTTTGTAGGTGATAAATATCATTAATGCAGCGCAGGAGAGCAGTCCTGTGACAGTAGCGGAAGCTCTGGATCGTGTTCTAGAGATTCTGCGGACCACCGAACTCTACTCACCCCAACTGGCCTCAAAAGAGGACGATCCTCACACCAATGACCTGGTGGGGGGGCTCATGAGTGTAAGTCAAGCATTCACCTTTTATTCTTAAAGGTGTTTATTTTATTTTAGATTTATTTTATTTTTAACCATAATTTAATACATTTTATTTTATTATTAACCCTATATTTTTTTGGTTTGAATTGTATTTATTTATTTTGTTGCTAACCCTATTCATTATACTTTATTAATATCCCTTTATTTTATTTTTAACCATAATTTAATACATTTTATTTTATTATTAACCCTATATTTTTTTGGTTTGAATTGTATTTATTTATTTTGTTGCTAACCCTATTCATTATACTTTATTAATATCCCTTTATTTTATTTTTAACCCTAATCCTATTCATTTTACTTTATTACCAGCCCTATATTTTATTTAATTTTTATTTAATAACATTTTTTATGTAATTTTTTTATTTATTAGTTTGTTTTATTTTATATTTGTATTTCAAAAGAGCAAGAAAATCCTTCATATGACTCCTGTTTGGAACTAAATGACACAAAGGACTACAAGTCATCTTACACCCACATGATGCACAGAAATAGCCTTAAAATACTCTTCGAACACATGCAGTCAAAAACATTATAAACAGTACAATACAATATTAAACCGATGGAAAATTTCACAAATTGATTTCCTGTACACAAACAAACCTAGACCAGATTTTTTTCAGCAGAGAATCATCATTACGGGAGAAATTCATCATCTTATATGCAGCGTGTGACTGCATGTCAGTGTCGTTCAGTAGATGTGACTGCTCTTGTTTTCGTGGCACAGATACATTGAGCTCCATGCTGCCTGGCACAGGCTGTTTCACAGTTAGCCAGCAGTCTGTGACGACGCTTGTTTACACAGCGCTCTCACTGTCTGCCATCTCTGCATCTCCCCCTTTGAAAGTGGTCCACTTTTAAACCAGAAAATAGTTGTTAGACTAAAGGAGCATTCACACAGACACACAGAACAGAAGTCATTCATTTGAGAGTCACAGAGACTTTTGGTGATGCAGCAAAATTGAGCAGTTTGCCAATGCGCAGCGATGCAGTGGTTGCTGAACAGTGAAGCTCTAATAATCAGCTTCCTGATATAACTGGATACAAATACCAAGAAGTTTTAACAGAGTTTACTTCTTGGCTGTGGACATAATTTAGGAGATTTAGTTGGCAGGGTTCCCACCGTGCTGGAAAACTTGGGAATATCAGGGAATCTCAAACGATTTAGGCCAGTAAAAAAGTCACAGAAATTAACATAATGTTGACATTTCTTATTATTATCAGTTCCGAAGTATTTATTTTTAGAAATGATGTGAAGTAGAAAAAAAGCCTAATCATAAACAACTGGAAAAGTCATGGAAAATTATGGAAATTCATTGGTCCAAAATATGGAAAGTTGACATTCTGTACATGAGATAAAACTATTTTAAACAACATTTTGCTAGTTCTTTTATGATTATTTTAGGTATGTTTTATGAACTATTAATTGAGAATGATGTTAAATATTTTGAATTTTTTTTTTTATATCAGTTTTCAGAACTGATTAACTGGTCAATTGTAATAAGTGTGATAGATAAATGCTTTTATATATTTTTAAGTTTTCATTTACATTATTTTTAATGCTATTACTGTAAACATGATTTTTATTCTTGTTTACACACAGGTATATATTAAATATTAAATTTTCTCTCGTGATCAACAACATTTGACTCGACTCAAGATGCTGTAAATAGGAATACGTTTTATTTAATCTGGAATATTCATTTGAGGCAGTTGATCAAGTTTAGGGTCTTTTAATAATAAATTAATACTTTTAGTCAGCAAGGATGCATTAAATTGATCAAACGTGACAGTAAAGACATTTACAACAACAAATGATTTCGGTTTCAAAAATGCTGTAGTTCTGAACTTTCGATTCACCAAAGAATCTTGAAAAAACGTATTTAAACATTGATAATCAGAAATGTTTCTTGAGCAGCAAATCAGCATATTAGAATGATTTCTGAAGGATCATGTGACACTGAAGACTGGAGTAATGAAGTTTGCATCGCTGGAATAATTTGCATTTTTAAATATATTTAAGTAGAAAAACAGTTCTTTTAAATAATAAAAATATTTCACAATATTTCTCATAGCTGTTTTTACTGTATTTTTGATCAAATAAATGCAAACTTGGTGAGCAAACGGTGGTGTAGTTCTGAAACATTAAAATGCTAAATAACTACAAGCCAGATTCAGGCCACTTCCTTTCATAATGTCATTTTTCTCCATTAAATAAAGGTCAAGCGGGTGCGATGCACAAATCTCAAGTGTTCAAATGACCGTTTTGGTGGGTGACCTTTTGAGGGAGAGGTCAGAGGTCAATTACACAGTGAAATATCCGAGTTGAGATAGTGCAGCTGTGGCCTGTGATCATTACAGACGGGATGTGTGTGTGTGTGTGTGTGTGTGTGTGTCATATTTATACATGTACAGTTCTATAATCCTACGCCTGCAACATCTCAGACAGAGTTTGTTTTAAGTACTGGATGAGTCTCTTTGAATCTGGATCTGTTTTCTGTGTGTTTAATATCCTCCAGGCCTAATAAATGGCTTTTCTCATACGAGCATGCAAGCGTGAGTGAGTCATGGGTAGCGTGGTAGTGCTGTGCTTAAATGTGTTGTTATGATTATGTTGACTGGAAATTATATTTTGGCTTCCTCAAGCCTTTTTTTCTCTTTCATTTCAGTCAGATATATTGATGTATATTTTTCTTCATTTCAGGACGGACTCAGAAGGCTCTCTGGGAATGAGTATGTCTTCTCCAAAAGTGCTTTACACAGTAAGTTCTAGCCCTGAAAATGATTATTAATATAATACAGATTGGATGAAATGTTGTAAACTAACTTTGAATAAACTAGTATTCAGCCTATACCTTATGTATTATTTAGTATTACAGGATATCTTTTAAAATATAAAAGGCACTAATTACTTATAACTTAATTATGCATATAATGACAAGAAAATATCTAACAGCAAAAATGAAAAGTTACAGTGAGGGATTTATAGTAACACTCAAAGCTATTTAAAGCAGTGTTATTGTCTGTAAATCAAACTAAAATTATTATAAATAAAGCTGAAATAAAATGTAAATATTTGTTGAAAAACTAAATGAGAATTAGAAATGTTGCTTTGGCAGCTTACTAAAATAAGTTTCATTAAAGCACTAAAATTATTAAATAATTATTAATAATTATGAAATAAACGATAGCATAATAAAAACTAATAAATGACAAAAGTAAAAAAAAATTTTTTTAAATCAAACCAAAATTAAAATGAAAACTAAAAATAAATGAACCCAAATTTAATATAAAAAGTAAAACTAATAAATGACAAAATGACTAAAAATTAAACAAAAAATGAAATCTGAAAATCTTAAAACTGAAATTAAACTGAAGAATCTAGAACTGAAATAAAAAATAAATGAAACATCAATAATATATAAAAGACAGATTAATAAATGACAAAACTAAATAACAAAATGACTAAAAATTAAACTAAAATTAAAAATGAAATACAATAAATTAAATTAAACCTAAATAAGTTTTTTAAACAATAAAACAAAGAGGAATAAATGACAAAAGTAAATAACAAAATTACTAAAAAAAGAATTACTGAAAATATAAAAAATAAAGCAAAATTAAAATGAAAACTGAAAATATAAAAATGAAAGCTAATTCAAAATAGTATTAAAAACTAGAATAGTATATAATTAACAGTAGTTTAAAGTATCTGAAATGTTTTTGTGCCTTTCTGCCATGTTCTATCTTGACATTGAATGTTTGGCCATCACCCATTTGACCTTCAGATATGAGTCAGAGTCACCTGCCAGTGCCTGTCCCGTTAAACGACATCCCGTCCTCCATCGCAGAGCTGCTCGACGAGGAGGAACGCTGGGAATTCAGTATCCTGGAGCTGGAAGCAGCTACTCACAAGAGGTACCAGAAAGCGAGACTTTTTTTGTGTAAACTTATTGTAATGGGAAAAGTTCTGAGTGCTATAGTGTGTGTGTGTGTGTGTGTGTGTGTGTGTGTGTGTGTGTGTGTGTGTGTGTGTGTGTGTGTGTGTGTGTGTGTGTGTGTGCAGGCCGCTTTCATACCTGGGGCTGAAGATCTTCTCTGCTTTTGGCGTGTGTGAGTTCCTGAACTGCACAGAGGCCACGTTGCGCTCGTGGCTGCAGGTGATCGAGGCTAATTACCACGCATCCAACTCCTACCACAACTCAACACACGCCGCAGACGTCCTGCACGCCACAGCCTACTTCCTGCGCAAGGACCGAGTCAAGGTAACCCTGACAACCAATCAGAATACAGAAATAGAAATGTCTCAATTTATACTTTCATCCAAAAATGAAAACATTGGCCTAAGGTAAGGAGAGCCTTCTAGAACAACCAAGTGCTTCAATTGATGATTTATTGAGACTTATTTCATTCACCATTCATCAGAATTTTCAGAAGTTTCAATGCTCAATCAATTATTCAAGAGTATTTTTAATACTAATAATTTAATAATATACATTTTTATTAAATTAAATTAAATATTCAATTAATATAAAATTTAATTTTAATTAAAATAAAATTGTAATTATTTTAAAATAATTTCATTATACATAAATGTGTAATTCCTAATATAATTCAGTAAATTACATATAATAATAAATGTATGCTATACTGTTATAGTTGACCATAGCCAAATAAAATAAAAACTGGATTGAATCGGAATTTTATCATAATTATTCATTCTCAATTATATTGAATTATATTGAATGGTTATTGACTCATATTTTAAATTATATGTGTTATATATTATATATTTATACATTTTATAAATATATATTTTAAGAAATATTATGAATACAATGTTTTATAAATATATATATATATATATATATATATTCAATAATTATTCAAAACATATAAAGTTCTGAAATTAAAATTATATTTTAATATTACTATTTAACATGAATTTATTATATTTAATAGTAATATCATAATATTTACTAAAAATTTACGTTAAAATATTTTAGTGAATTTTTCATACATATTAAGATACTAGTATTAAATATTTTACCCAAGAAATGTAAAATGCCACCCAATGTTTTTGTTGTACATTTGTTCATTTTTAAAAGATGATGTAAACAAACTCTTTTGAAAAATAAAATAAAATAAAAACAAGAACACTCAAAAGACAAAAAGATACATTAATTAGTAATATTTAATAGTAATATTTATTCAAAAATCACTCATTGTGCATTATCTAGTCATAAAACTAATTAAGTTGCCACAGTTTTTGACAGATGCTGTTCATCTCAAAAGGGACAAATATTTGCAGATAAATCGGTTAGTCACTAATATTGAGCTGACCTAAACAATTTTGGGTTACTTCTAAAACTTACCTACGGTGTCTGTGCTGTGTTTGCAGGGCAGTCTTGACCAGTTGGATGAAGTAGCAGCGCTATTGGCAGCAACCGTCCATGACGTTGATCACCCGGGCCGCACCAACTCATTCCTGTGCAATGCAGGCAGTGATCTGGCCATTCTGTACAACGACACGGCCGTCCTGGAGAGTCACCACGCCGCTCTAGCGTTCCAGCTTACTGTACGAGACAGCAAATGCAACATCTTCAAAAACATGGAAAGGTATCAGTGTCAACTTAATCATACGTTTCATATGACTCTCACTGATCCAGTACTAAACTCTCTCAACCTCTCAATATTCAGGACTCAGTTTCGGACCCTACGGCAGGCCATAATAGACATGGTGTTGGCGACAGAAATGACGCGACACTTCGAACACGTCAACAAGTTCGTAAACAGCATCAACAAACCCATGAGTGCCATTGAGGAGACGAGCTCCAATGTAAGACACACATTACTGTGTTTCAATACTGTATGCGTACAGTCTAACCAGTGCCGATCTGCATTTTACAGAGTGAAGGCAGTGATTGTGAGGGTCAGGCCAGTATTCGCAACTCTCCTGAGAATCGTCTGTTGATTAAACGGATGCTGATTAAATGTGCCGATGTGGCCAATCCCTGCAGGCCTCTGGAGCTCTGCATCGAATGGGCTGGTCGTATTTCCGAGGAGTACTTTGCTCAGGTAAAAACCCATGTTCCCTTATGCACATGCTTGCAGTGTCTTTGGTAGCACTTTAGATTAGGGAACCGTTTTCCCTCAATAAACTCTTGATTTGCTGCTTATTAATAGTTAGTAAGGTAGTTGTTATGTTTAGGTATTGGGTCAGGTTATCAAGAATAGGGTCATGCAGAATAAGGCATTAATATGTGCCTAATAAGTACTAATAAACAACCAATATGCTAGTAATATGCATGCTAATAAGCTACTAGTTAATAGTGAGAACTGGTCCTTAAAAGAAAGTGTTAGTGTTTTTCACATTTTTATTGTGTTTTAACTTTCGTAAGATATTGTATTTCCAAGTGAAATAGAGTATTTCTATAGTATAATATGTAGTACTTGATTATCCCAATTATCCGTCAAGATTTGATTGGACCAGGAGAAATGAGTTAAGATCATTTTATTTTGTAGTTGTATTTTGATGAAAAAATAGAATTATTATATATGTATTTATTAAATAAAAAATTTTATATACTATACAAAAATTAATAGTCAACGGCTATTTAAATTCAAATACATGTGCTGAAATTAAAATTATCATTTATTCATATATAAAATGATTAATATTTAATGTTATTTTTTTATATATCTTTAAGGAAATATTAAGAAATTACTATTAATGTTCACTCTAAAATGTTTGAAACAGAAATTATCTATTGCATGCATTATCTATTGAAAAAGCCAGTTAAGTTGCCATAGTTCTTGACCGATGCTGTTAATCTCAAAATGGCCAAATAATGGTCGATAAAATTGGTCAGTCGCTAGTATTGATATTAGAATGATATACATGTTTTACAATAACATATCTCCACTCTCCAGTCATTTGCTTTCTGTATTTGCGATCTCCTTCTTTCCCTAGACTGACGAGGAGAAAAGACAAGGTTTGCCGGTTGTCATGCCAGTGTTTGACCGGAATACCTGCAGCATTCCTAAATCCCAGATCTCATTTATCGACTATTTCATCACGGACATGTTTGATGCCTGGGATGGTAAATATACACACACTCACACACGCAATACACTGGTGATTTCTAATAATCAAGGTTGTGCCATTCAAAATTTATTTCTCGATTTTTGCAGCCTTTTTGACAAAGTTTTGATATATTTGTTATCTCAGTATTTATGTTTTGACATTTGCTTTCTACCTCACAGCAGTGTTATTTTAGTGTCATTGAGATTCTATTATGGTTTTTATTAATATTTTGGACGTTTTTATTCTTATACTTTCTGCTTTCATTTAAATTTTAAGTTGAAGTAATTTTGTTGTATGTGTTATTTCTTATTTAAATATGTATATGTTAGGGATGTGCATCTCCATAACTGAGGCAGATGCGATACGCATCTCGATGCATAGCCAACGATGCGACACATTAAAGATACATATGAAGCAGCTACCTATGCTATGCGATACGATTCACCCCTGTTACGATGCAGTGCGATCCGACACAATGCAATTTAATGCAATACGATACAATGGAAAAAATATGATCACTTCTAATGCCTCGAGGCCTGTTTCATTAAAAAAGTTTGCCAAAAGTTAGTCTGACTCATTGTCAAATGATTTGGTGACTTTCTAACTTTTACAGATGAAGAATATACCTGTGACATGTCAGTTATGCACTGAGGAAAACACAACGTCGCAAATGCATTAAACAGCACAAATGTATTCACTGTTTGCCGTGGTGGATCGATTTGATCCATGATCGACATTAAGGGCTGCTTGAGAATAAGCGTGCACAAATTAGTGAGATTGCACAAACTTAAATGGTCGTTTATGGAACCACTTTAGCCCCGATTGATTTGTTAGGTTATTTCAAGTAAGGTTTTGGACATTAATCCCCGCTTTTCTTAGCATCTTTTATGAAACAGGCCTCAGGTCTCCATAGTGTTGTGATTCGTCAGATTCATGCAGCAGCACCAGTGATGAGAGAACGCGCTTGAGAAACAGTTCAGAGAAGAGAAATCAATCTACATATAAAATATTGGTCACTTTCTAAATAGTAAAAGTATTGCGCATCCACGAGTTATTTTTGTATAGATCGCTTTTTACCGTTGCAAATATTTTAGAAACGATGCAACGCAATACAAATGCCAACTTGTAGCCGATGCACACCTTTTAAATTGATGCATTTTAACTTTTATGCCGATGCACCAGTGCAAATCGGTGAATCTTCCCATCCCTAGTATATATAGTTATTTTTATTTCTCTTTATTTTTTATTTCGGTTATAGTTATTTTAATACATCAAGTAAAACTAAATAAGACATGTTTCCTTGGAAACTAGCTGAAATAAATCAAGTTGAATTTTTTTAAATATTTTATTTCAGTATTTATTTCAAATAGAATATGCCTTCCTCACAGGCAACTGAATTAAAAACAAGCACACTCAAAAGACAGACAAGGTCTATTTGCAAATCATACTGGACTGGTTTATTACATATTGCCTTAAGATTGCTGTAATATTTATGATGATTTTTATATTGCCAACAAAATCGTTGTGAATATAAAATAAATATGAAATATTTCACTCAGCTGTACAACAAATCCAGAAAAAAAAATCACCAAACACTGAGTAGAAAATGACAATTCTGGTACACAATAATGAGGAAGTGTTTTGTATGTGTGTCTGTGTTTGAGAGCGAGACAGAGAGAGCGAGAGAATACTTTCCCAGGCATCTTTTGACTCATCTGGTGAAATGGTCCATTAGCAGCAGAAGATGTTGGACCGGAGGGGTTGAGAACGGGGGGTGTATTAGTTGGTTGCTGAGAGGTTGTGATAATGTTATCCAAAGGTTGAGCTGATTGTGGCGAGCTTTGGAAACTTTAGGTTCTGTGTTTCCCACTGAGCCAAACCCCAGAGAATAAACCTGCTTACTGTCAACTCACAACAGCCGTGATGTCACGGAAACTTTAAAAATGGTGGAGAGGGGCAGGGGGTTAGTGTGTGTGTGTTTATGAGAGAGAGAAAGAATGTGCATCTGTGTGTGTGTGTCTTTGATTTCCGTAGTCTGAGGTCAGGATGCAGTGAAGCAGAATCTCTTGAGCTCTCCGCAGATTTAGTTCCCAAGGTCACGATCAGGTCAGTTCACCATAGAGGAGCTGCGTGTGTGAGTGTGAGTGTGAGTGTGAGTGTGTGTGTGTGTGTGTGTGAAGTGTTACACCATTTTTAAGTATTATTTATTTACAAATGTGCTCGGCTGTATATCGCTGTTGTAATCTTTTACCATATACACATATTGCAGATGAGCTTCAAACACTCACCTTTTGTAGGCCAAAAACCAACGCCAAAGGTGCGTTTATAATCAACCGCGATGAGTTTTAAACAGATGTTTGGCTGAAACCATTTCGACTGGAAAAAAAACTAGTTTCGATTTCTTGAAATCTGTCACACGAAAAAAAAAATTTTATTAAACGTAGCTGTTGGTGCCATTTGTTTTTTGCGCACCTAATTTTTACCGGGTTACATTTGGACACATAGCCGAATTGCATTGGCTCGCATACAAGCTTAGTAGGAATTTATTAAATGTTTATATTCAGTTGACGTTCTGCCTTTTACTCTTTATGCATTGTCGTAAAGGAGCTCTTGAGAAGTTCATCTTCACAGTGAGTGTTCTAGAACACCAGCATGACACCACGAGAGTTCTAGCAGGTTCTGCACCGAGTGTTCTAAATGTGATGTGATCACAATGACTTAAAGCATTCTGGCACACATCACAAAAGCAGATGATTCCACAATGCCCTTGTTAGATGGCAGTCGTTTTTGTTGTTCTGGGGTTGGCAGTGCATCATAGTGAGTGAAGCGTTCCAGACGGCATTGTGCGGTTAAAGGCATGCGGTGCACATTCAGCAGCTCGCAGGGTTTTGATTTTTCCTCTTTCCTGTTCTCTCATCCTTCCTGATTCTATCTGTTTCCCTCCCTTTTTTCTTTTTTCTTTAATGTGGTCACAAGGGTAGAGCAGTAGTTTCGGTGGCAGTTTTGAAGCCTGTATATGGAATGTTTTATATGACGCATTCTTGATGCGTTATAAAGTTAAAATCAGTGGGTATCGCTTTATATTAAGATTTAAAAATCATCATATTCATCTAAATCAGACAATGTTTGTAGCAGATAATATCAGAGATTTTTTCTAATTAAAAAAACGAATATTTGGATATTTGAGTTTAACCATTGGTATACATTATGATTTAACACATGAAATTGGGTTATGATTGAGGCATTATGCATTTTAAAGATACAACTGATATTAAATAAACTTTGTAATGTATTGCGACTGTGGTTACAATTATGTATAAGAACATACAACTGATTTATTTAATAAATGCATTAAGATTTGCTTTGATATACTATATATGCATGCTTAATAGAAATTATACTGCCTCTTTTTTGACCCATTTTTGCATATTTGTTTAGAGCTCTATAGTACAGATTATGGTGGAGGCTCTTGTCGCCCTCTAAGGGTAAATCCTGAGATCCGCACACATTATTGAACTCCATTGATGCTGTTACATAGTTTTTACATAACTATGAAATAACAAGTATCAAAGAGCTTGTGTTTGTTTGTGTTTTAGGTTTTATTTTTTTTTTATAGCAGTATAATCATGTTACCTAAAGTTCTTGTGATCAAGAAAAGTACAGCAAGCAAAGCTCCTAATGGACACTAGCAGTCAAACGCTTGGATGCACTAGACTGAATTTATGTTCAAAATATTAAATACCTGCTGATCTAAAAGTCTATGCTTAAATTATTGAAATAGTTTTCAAATTTAAATTGTGCCTACTGTACCTCATCAGGATGAAGACTGAAGACTGGAGTAATGGCTGCTGAAAAAATTAGCTTTGCCATCAAAGGAATAAATTACATTTTAAAACATATTCAAATAGAAAACAGTTCTTTTAAATTGGAATAATATTTCAAAATATTACTGTCTTTATTATAGTTTTATCTAAAAAATTCAGCCTTGGTGAGCATAAGAGACTTCTTAAATCTTAAATTGAACATTTTTAATTCAATTTGATTTATTTTATTATTAATATATTTTCTGGGCAGGAATTCCATGAAAAAGTTTTAATGACTTTACTATTATTCTAAAATAAATATATATATAAACATAATCATAATAAAGAATAATTAGCTGTGTCCAAATTTTTGACTGGTAGAAAACACAAATGTGCCCCTTTACGGACAGGACATGTACTCATTTAATGTAATTTTATCGAGTAATATTCAGACATTGTAGAACTTATCATGGAAGTGCAGGGCCGAAGATGATGTATCTCTTCCCTCTTTTCCTGTCCTCCACCCTGCTCATCCTCTCTCTTCCTGTCTTTCTGTGTTTAAACTTCATAACCAAACATTATATTGCATTCTTACACACAGGGTTTATAGGTCATTTAAAGTACATGTAATCTGGGAAAATCCCTTTTTAAGCTCAGATGGTTTGACTATGACTCTTTTACAGATGTTATTATGAATATGTAGAGTTTAGAGAGAATATTCAGGTTCATGCCTTAAAGGGATAGTTCACCTTCAGTTGCTGGTCCGCACTGACCTCCATAGTATGGAGGGGGAAAACTGCAACTGAAGGTGAACTATCCCTTTAATCTCTATTATAAAACACTCCTCATCCACTTGCCAACACTGATGATGAGATTCATCATAAACCTGATTTAAAGTCCAGAGTGATTGAACGATGTCTCTTTCCAAAGGTCCAAACATTGATTGTTTGTTGTTGAATATTTAGTGATGATGTGCTTAAAAGATCAGTCCAGCTTCAATACGAATTTGATCAACAGTATTTGGAGCATGATGTTGATTACCATAGAAAATTATTTTGACTCGTCCCTCTTTTATTTAAATTTTTTTTTAATTGTTTTAAAAAGCAAATTTTACAAATTTTATTTTAAAAAAAAAGCAAATATAGCAGTTACAGTAGTTTACTTAAATGTTCCAGATGACTTAAAATCAGAGATGTAAAGCTTATATTTATTTGTTTATATTATATTTAATATTACTATTTGAATATTTGGTTTGACATTTATTGTCAACTAAAAAGTTTTCATTAAAGAAGTTACACTAGAAACTGACTAAAATTACAAAATATTGACTGAATTAAAAGAATATTTTCATCAAGACAAAAATCATGACTACAAATTACATAACTAGAAGTGTTTGCATTCATGTGATGCTTTAGTAGATTAAAATATATATTTTGTCATATTTATTTTAAAAAGCAAATATTAAATTTTTTTTTTTAAAGCAAATATTGTACTTAAAAGTTCCAAAGGGCTTAAAATCAGAAATGTAACACTCATATTTATAATAATTTATAATTAAAATAATAATAATAATATAATTTATAGTATTATATCTGTAAATATAAAAATGTAAGTCATGATTTTTCAGCTGGAACTATTTTCAAGTGGATTTGAACATTATTGATGTTATGCTTGCGGTTGATTTCTTGTCTAATATTTTTTATGATAATAATAATAATAAAGGTGGACAAGTCAAAGTTATTTTTGATTTGAAGTCAATATGTTGCCATAAATGCTGTTGAGAGCCAGAACATTTAATTGGAGATGGTTCGTGTATCTTATAGTTTTTCACCCATTAGGTTTATATTTTTAGTATATTCAATTTCAGATTTAAATTGACTTCCTATCTTCAGTGTAAAGGTGGCAGAAACGCTCAGGCTCATGCTCCATCCATTATCACTTTCAGAACAATTTTTCATCTACCTAAAGTATTTTAAAATCCTGTGTGTAATTATTAATGACTGATCAGTCCAGTCGAATTTGAAAGTTGTTGTGAATCTTTTCAAAGTGTCATCCGTCACGCGTCACCGTCGTGATCAAAGGGCTCCCTATTAGCATACCATGATGACCTCACAATGGCGTCATCATCGGGGGCGGGTCTTGAGACGCATTTCATTAGCGAACGTGAACTGAATCGATGGGTGCAGCTTTTGTGCCAATTACTGTATTTCTGAAGTACAGGGAATGAGCACTAGCATCATCCCTTGCGCATATGTATATAAACTATTTTTTATTGAACAAATACTTCACTGAAAGTAAAAATGATCACATGCCATTTAACAGGTTTGTTTTAGCAAAGGATATTATTTTATTGTATTGTCAGTTGTACAAAAAAAGATTCAATGTTGCATAAAACATCTGTTTGATTGTGTCTCTGCATCTGCTGTTGTTTGGAGACGCCACTCCAACTCTGAAACCATTGTTTGTGAGAAAAATTGCAATAATGTTTTTGATTAAATTTACATGGACACACCAAGCTTTAATTCGTTTTTTAATCAGTTTTGTCAGTTAAAAGATTAGCAAGCATACATGCAAGAAACACATTGATAACACTTCACTATCTTGGTTTCATTTGTTAACATTAGTAAATGTTTTAATAGTTGTTACACTATATCAATGTCTATATATCAAACTATTTTATCATTATTATATATATTCATTTTTATTTAATTTTCCCCAATTTTAGTTATTTTAGTACCTCTAAACAAACCTGACTAATGTTTAAACCACTATCTGAAATAAAATACATTTAAATATTTCAGCTAACATTTAAAGTAACAAAAATGCTTTTTTTACAAGTTTAGTTTGTTAGCGATAACATACTGTGAACTAACAACTGTATTTATAACAAATGAGACTTTATTGTAAAGCGTTATCATTGCACTTTTCAAAATTCAGTTTTAAAATAACACGTCAATCACAATATATACATTGTTACAGATGTTTACTATAAGATACTGATTTTATAAAACCATCTAATTAAAATCACAACGTCATAAGCATTTTATCATACCAAAACAACGTGACGTTAAAACACTGATGTGACCAAGCTTAGCAGATGGTTAGTAAGGCAAAGAAATGTGTTCATATTTCAAACATTTTGAGCTTCAGAGATGATGATGATGATGATGATGATGGGGAAAGGCTTTGAAGATCAGATCACAGTTCCTGGTTTTCCTGGAGTTTCTGGAAGACGGCGAGACTGCGGAGCTGAGACTGGAACTCTCCATCCTTCCAGACGATGAGCAGGTGATCGGTGGAGCAGGTGACCAGACCCTTCTCCTTGAAACTCAGAAACATCTGCAACACAAGCCACATAACAGCACTTCTTTGTTTACCATGTTGTGTTGACAGATATTTTAGAAATTCACTCATGTAAAACCCTGAAAGAGAAAGCAGACGTCTGAATCCCACAAACCACCCCAAAATGTTGCAATAAACTAATGTGTAAAAGAAAATAATGAACAATTCATCAATTCACAGCAGCATCGGTTTCCAAACATGAATTATAATAGAAATTAATTCAAATTAATGATTGACATGACAAACTACTAACTTAAAATCAGAGCAAAAACTAAAACATGATGAAAAATTATAATTTTTTATTATAAAATAAAATAATATTTTATGTAACATCATTTTCTTTTCTTTTTTTTTCCAAGATTGGAGTGTGTACTTAGTTTAGACACTGTACATGCCTTAAAATAACAGTTCACCTAAAATTAAAATTTTGTTCATCATTCACCCCAAAAAATTTGTTTTATTTAAAACCAAGTAAATGATGACAGAACTTCCACTCTTTTTTTACTGTTTTTAAAGCTAGAATGAAACTCCCTGAAGCTGATTGAAAACATGCAATATGACTGGCTTATAATGCTAACGTAATGCTAATGTGATGGGTGTGCTGCTGAAACAGAGCACATGTCAGATGATCGATGCGTAAGTTGACTTGTATGTAGATCACATCCTTCACTCTGTCAGAAACTTTAATTAAACTGCAGGTCAGAACGATACTCTGCTTCATCCAGGATCAATGTCTCCTAATAACACACTGTTTCTACACACAAAATCGAAGGCTTTCATCTAAAACCAGTTCATGAAACTCAGTCGAGACAAACACTCAATACCACTAAGTTGAAAAATCTCAAAACGTCTGCATCCTTGGGTTTATGTCACATGACCCACATACCGTACCTGCACAGCTCCAGAGTGACCAATCAGATCGCCGATCAGTTCCAGCGAGCGCAGACCAGGGACTTCTGGGATTTTCTTGGCAGGAGGACCTGTCTGCTTACTGGACCTGCCAAAAGTGCCGAACATCCCAAAAAACCCTGCAGGAGAAAGCAGACATACTAATCACCCAAACATCATGCATTAAACTCATGCTCATTTAAAAGAAAATAATGATTTAGATACACTGCAAAAGAAAGTCATCAATTACTTAAATGAGAGTCTGTCACACATTTTACTTTATTTTTGATCAAATAAATGCAGCCTTGATGACCATAAGACTGCTTTCAACAACATTAATAAAAAAATAATTAAAACATTTTACATTTTTATTTAAAAAAATGTATTGCCCATTAAAAAAATATTAATTAATATTAATAGCAATTGTTTATGAGCAATTAAAGGCACAATATGTAAGATTTTTTCATTAAAATATCCAAAAACCACTTGAACAGTGTTATATATTTTGTTGACTTGTGTACTTACATTATGCCAAATGTTTGGAAGAATGTTTAAATCAGGAGAAATAAGCAATTTTAACTAGTGACACGGACCGTGTCCATAGTGTCATTGTGTCGCCTGCCAAAGACGTCATAACCCCTCGATTTCCGGTTTGTAGAAAACATGGAAACACCAAAGACGCTTTAATATGTTGTGCGTTTTAATAGACCGGTGACGACCGCACAGAGTAGCATTATAACAGAACTTTCAAATGTATCTAGTATGATAAAACAGCTCTGCTTTACCCCACACACGCACGACCGGAAGGAGCGGAAGCGCTAATGTGTGGCATAATAAAAGCTTCGCTGCTTTCGAGCCGTGTGTCACGCTCGTCTCTCATTAGCAATTGCTTCAGCGGCCTCGTTTTGCTTCGACGGCTTTCAGCCTCACCCTGCTTCATACTACGGTGTTAATAAATCTTTAATACATTAGCTCATCCATGAACATGATTTCTGCCTGAGTCCCGTCAGATTGCATCGGCTGTGGGGATGAAGACCACAACTCCCATGATTCCACACTCCTTTGTTTATTTTGAATACGCCCCCTCTAGCAGTGAAAAATTACATACTGTGCCTTTAAAGAACATCAGATCAATCCTATGTTGTTTTTCGTCCATTCAAATATTAGTGGTTGTTCTGGATGTCTGTCAGGAAATTATTTTACAGCAGCTGGACTGAAACACACACACACATCCTCTGCACAGGATGGCAAAATAAATGATGATATGGGAACATCTGGATCAGAGAAGACAGGAATGAGGGAAGGAAGGATGTGTGTTGTGATGGAAAGAGGAAAGGGTATTTCAAAGATGAAACGGATGGATGGAAAGAACAGAGGCTGAAGTGAGATGTTTGCGTGTGTCCTGCTCACCTGAGGAGGCGGGTTCAGCGGGCAGGGGGAGGTCCTGTAACTCCCACATCCTCACACTCCCGTCCTCAGAGCACGACATCAAGCACCTTACAAGACAGACAGAGAACACTTCGCTTTATTCAGATGCTTCACAGACATGTTTTGGAGGAATTCTTCTGATGTGCTTCATACCCGTCCTGCTGAAGCACGGTGTGTAAGACATTTGAATCGTGGGCAATCCTCCTGTACGCCACCACACTCTTCATCAGCACATTATAAACATACAGACCACTGCCTACAGCTGCCACTATATACTGAGAGAGAGATTTAACTATGTAAGGAAAATATGCATGATTTAATTATCATATATGATATACACTAGTGGTCAAAATTTTGGAATAATTACAATTTTTTTCAAGTTTTTGTCTCTTTTGCTCACCAAGGCTCAATTTATTTGAATAAAAATCCAGTAAAATCTGTAATATTGTGAAAGATTAATAACATTTAAAATAACTGTTTTCTATTTGAATATATTTTTGTGATGCAAAGCTGAATTTTCAGCATCGTTACTCCAGTCTTGTCACATGATCCTTCAGAAATCATTCTAATATGTGACCCTGGAGCACAAAAGCAGTCTTAAGTCGCTGGGGTATATTTGTAGCAATAGCCAAAAATACATTGTATGGGTCAGAATTATTGATTTTTCTTTTATGCCAAAAATCATTCAGACATTAAGTAAAGATCATGTTCCAACTTAATTTTTGATTAGTAATATGCGTTGCTAAGAACTTAATTTGGACAACATTAAAGGTGATTTTCTCAATATTTAGATTTTTTTGCACCCTCAGATTCCAGATTTTCAAATAGTTGTATCTCGGCCAAATATTGTCGTATCCTATCATCAATGGAAAGCTTATTTATTCAGCTTTCAGATGATGTATAAATCTCAATTTTAAAAAAATGGACCCTTATGACTGGTTTTGTGGTCCAGGGTCACATATGCTGATTTGCTGCTCAAGAAAGATTTCTTATTATTATCAATGTTGAAAACAGTTGTGCTGCTTCATATTTTGTGTAAACATTGATAAATTTTTTGAGGATTATTTAATGAAAAGAATATTCAAAAGAACAGCATTTATTTGAAATAAACATGTTTTGTAATAATATAAATGGCTTACAGTCACTTTTGATCAATTAATGCATCCTTGTTAAATAAATAAAATATAATATATATATATATTTATTTTTTTTATATATATATATATATATATATATATATATAAAGACAGGAATGAGGGAAGGAAGGATGTGTGTTGTGATGGAAAGAGGAAAGGGTATTTCAAAGATGAAACGGATGGATGGAAAGAACAGAGGCTGAAGTGAGATGTTTGCGTGTGTCCTGCTCACCTGAGGAGGCGGGTTCAGCGGGCAGGGGGAGGTCCTGTAACTCCCACATCCTCACACTCCCGTCCTCAGAGCACGACATCAAGCACCTTACAAGACAGACAGAGAACACTTCGCTTTATTCAGATGCTTCACAGACATGTTTTGGAGGAATTCTTCTGATGTGCTTCATACCCGTCCTGCTGAAGCACGGTGTGTAAGACATTTGAATCGTGGGCAATCCTCCTGTACGCCACCACACTCTTCATCAGCACATTATAAACATACAGACCACTGCCTACAGCTGCCACTATATACTGAGAGAGAGATTTAACTATGTAAGGAAAATATGCATGATTTAATTATCATATATGATATACACTAGTGGTCAAAATTTTGGAATAATTACAATTTTTTTCAAGTTTTTGTCTCTTTTGCTCACCAAGGCTCAATTTATTTGAATAAAAATCCAGTAAAATCTGTAATATTGTGAAAGATTAATAACATTTA
Source organism: Sinocyclocheilus grahami (assembly GCF_001515645.1). Classification (NCBI taxonomy): domain Eukaryota; kingdom Metazoa; phylum Chordata; class Actinopteri; order Cypriniformes; family Cyprinidae; genus Sinocyclocheilus; species Sinocyclocheilus grahami. Next base: position 3,003,576 of record NW_015505240.1, read on the forward strand.
AAATAACTGTTTTCTATTTGAATATATTTTTGTGATGCAAAGCTGAATTTTCAGCATCGTTACTCCAGTCTTGTCACATGATCCTTCAGAAATCATTCTAATATGTGACCCTGGAGCACAAAAGCAGTCTTCAGTCGCTGGGGTATATTTGTAGCAATAGCCAAAAATACATTGTATGGGTCAGAATTATTGATTTTTCTTTTATGCCAAAAATCATTCAGACATTAAGTAAAGATCATGTTCCAACTTAATTTTTGATTAGTAATATGCGTTGCTAAGAACTTAATTTGGACAACATTAAAGGTGATTTTCTCAATATTTAGATTTTTTTGCACCCTCAGATTCCAGATTTTCAAATAGTTGTATCTCGGCCAAATATTGTCGTATCCTATCATCAATGGAAAGCTTATTTATTCAGCTTTCAGATGATGTATAAATCTCAATTTTAAAAAAATGGACCCTTATGACTGGTTTTGTGGTCCAGGGTCACATATGCTGATTTGCTGCTCAAGAAAGATTTCTTATTATTATCAATGTTGAAAACAGTTGTGCTGCTTCATATTTTGTGTAAACATTGATAAATTTTTTGAGGATTATTTAATGAAAAGAATATTCAAAAGAACAGCATTTATTTGAAATAAACATGTTTTGTAATAATATAAATGGCTTACAGGCATACAGTATCAATTAATGCAGCCTTGTTAAATAAATAAAATATAATATATATATATATATTTATTTTTTTTATATATTTATATATATATATATATATATATACCCCAGACTTTTGAATGGTAGTGTGATACAGTTTCCACAAAAATATGAAGCCAAAATGTTTTCCAACATGGATAATGATAAGAAATGTTTCTTGAGCAGCAAATCAGCATATTAGAATGATTTCTGAAGGATCATGTGACACTGAAGACTGGAGTAATGATGCTGAAAATTCAGCTTTGCA
>NW_015505240.1:3004780-3030407 GCF_001515645.1 Sinocyclocheilus grahami
TCAGAGAAATAAATTACATTTTAAAATATATTAAAATAGAAAGCAGTTATTTCAAATTGTAATAATATTTCGCAATATTACTGTTTTTACTGTATTTTTGATCCAATAAATGCGGCCTTGGTGAACATAAGAGACTTTTTTTTTTTCAAAAACAAAAAAATCTCAATTATTCCAAACATCTGACCATTGGTGTATAATTTATATATAATTCATCATTTATAATGAAGGGTCAGTTTCTAACCTCCCCATCTGAGCTCATGTGTTGAATGGACCTCTCGATCGGTTTCTGGTGATTCAGTTTGAACTCTGATTGGCCGTCTCTCGCTGGCTCCTCCCACAGAATGTGCTCATATGCCTGGATCGTCCAATCCACTGAATCCCAGATGATGAGCTCACCGATATGAGAGCCGCTCGCAAACAAGCCGTCTGAGATAAACAATAACCAACAATAAACGCAACAATACTCAACACAATCCAAAATGATCTCAATGTGTGCGTGAGGACTGATTGCCATCAGATATCTCACCGTTGACGTGGATGAGAGAATGGATGGTGTCCTGATGGTCAGCTAGATGACGCATGGCCATAACCGCAATGTCTGATCCAGACAGGTTCAACTTAAATATCACTGGAACATCAGAAATCATTACAAATCATTCATTGACCTACAAGCAAACTCATCAATAAAATAGCTTAAGCTGCAACATGAAAATCATTTTTGCTGAACAGAGCTTTGAAATTAAGATTTATGAAGACCACGACAGCTTTTGCTAGACCAGTGAGCGTAAATCTTTTCATATTTGTTGAAAATACCACTCATTTTTTAGGCATACAACATTTTATGGAAAAATAATTTTTCAGTTACCAATTTCTTTATCCATGGCAGCTGCAATGAAGTTCTTTGGTAACTCCACCATGGCTGAGATGCCTTCAGAATAAAGCAGAAGATTTATGAAAATATATTTAAATACACTACTGTTCAAAAATTTGGGGTCAGTAAGATTTTTTTTTTTTTTCAAATAAATGTATACGTTTATTTATTAAAGACACATTAAATTGATCAAAAGTGACAGTGAAGACATGTATAATATAATGCTACAAAAGATTTCTGTTTCAAATAAATGCTTTCCATTCATCACATAATCTTAAAAAAATGTACTACAGTTCCCACAAAAATATTATGCAGCACAACTGTTTTTAGCATAATAATCAGAAATGTTTCTTGAGCAGCAAATCAGCATATTAGAATGATGATTAATGGTGCTGAAAATTCACCTTTGCATCACAGGAATAAATTACATTTTAAAATGCATAAATTACACTCTACCAGTTTAAGTTTATAAAACTATTAAAAAGTGAAGTGATGTGACATGTGGCCAAGTATGGTGACCCATCATTTAACCCATCCAAAGTGCACACACACACCGTGAACACACACCCGGAGCAGTGGGCAGCCATTTATGCTGCAGCGCCCGGGGAGCAGTTGGGGGTTCGGTGCCTTGCTCAAGGGCACCTCAGTCGTGGTATTGAAGGTGGAAGAGAGCTGTACATTCACTCCCCCCACCTACAATCCCTGCCGGTACCAGACTCGAACCCACAACCTTTGGGTTACGAGTCCGACTCTTAACCATTAGGCCACGACTTCCCCTTAGTCACTTTGTAGTGACTTTATCTTGTGTTTTGTAGTCTGTATTTGCTCTTGGACAGGAGTTGGACATACATTTATTTATCTGTGTGTTTTGGATTGTGTACCTGCATCGCTGTGATGAACCGTTTTACACTGCAGCTCAAAGTCTCTGTTCCAAACACACAGTTCATTTCCACCCGAGAGCCACACGTCCAAACGAACCAACACCAGCAAACACTGAAAAACAGACACCTCCATCAGCGTACAAACACACAAAATCCACCTACACACACTGAAAGAGGAACAGACCTGTTTCCACACACAATCCCAACCATCTGTGCACTGAAACAGGAAGACATGAAGCTGTACCACATACTGTACCTTCACTGGGGACTGGAGATCAGATATGTTCTGCACTCGGTTTCCTGAATCTGGATCCCATAACTGCGGTAGAATTAAGGCAAAGCATCAACACTAAACACACACACTTCAGCAGAGGTTTGTGTAAAGGATACACTGAGCGTGCGGTCTGATGAAGCGGTAATGAGCGCCGTGTGAGCGTTTCCTCCTCTGATGAAGGTGTATGATATCATTGCAGTGATTTGCTGCGTATGACCGCGCAACTCAATCAAATGGTCTCCAGTCTGAAACACACACACAGACAAATGCTGCTGGTTTGGCATTTATAGTGTTGGGGTCACGCAGTAAATGTAATACAGTAAAACGGCAAAGGGTAATTATAACTAAAAAAATTATTTTGTTAATGTTATTAATATAGTATTAATTAACTATTTAATTAACAATATAATACTGTTTCAAAATATATGAAATCTCAAAATATGACATTTCTAAATAAATTAAATCAAGCATATTATATTTTGCATATATTTTGAGGCATTGCTCCCTCCAAAATACTCACACACACACACAAAATAACATAAATCTTTCCATGTGCACATAAAAACATAAATATATATATATATATACTTCCAATTTTATATTTTAAAAATGAGTTAAAATACTTAAAACAAATATGAAACCATTTTGCGCTCATTTCATAAATACATCATAAAGTTTTATATATGTATTTTTCTATATTTATAATATATTGTGAAAATAAAATTCTATAGTATAAATAAATAAAATGTCTTATATAAGTGTGTGTGTATATATATATATATATATATATATAATACAACAAACACTTGAGTTTATTTTATAAGAAAATATATGTTTTTAATATATTTATAATACGAGTACATTTTAGAGAGAGAGAGAGAGAGAGAGAGAGATAGCTCATATTTTATGAGAAAATGTTCTTTATTTGTTTATTTATTTAAAATTAATTAATTACAACTACAGGAGGATTTTGAGGGCTGTGGTGTCTCAATGCAAAAAAAGAGTTCCTGATTTTATTTAATAATTTATATTTAAATAAAATATTTTATTTAATTTTATTAATAAAAATGTTAAAATTACTTTTGCCAAAAAGTATCAACTAGGCTGACCTCTGGCCTATTTCATGTATTTACCATATCAATAACATGTGATTAGCATATTCATAAAGTTCTGTTCTGCTCACCTCAACATTCCAAATGAGCACCAGGCCATCGTCACCTGCAGACGCAAACCTGCCAACAAAACACACAGATGCTGGGTAAAACCTGGCATGACGCTTCACCTATGCCTAAGAAAGCATAATGCCCAAAATATAACGTCGCCAGCACTATGACAGATCTTCTTCTCGGACTGGATTTTAACAATCGCATGATTCCCACGTCACCTTTGACCTCTCGAGCTCAGAAACGAATCGTCCGCAGGAAGAACAGGAGAATGAAACTATGATAAAGGGATGAGATACAGGAAGTATGGAAGGGATCGGAGAAGAGAAACAGGACTCGGGACTCAAAAAGCAATCAGTGATGTTCTGCACACTGACCTCAGCTGAAACTCTCCTCCTGCACCGAGATCATCAGGAGCAGCCAGCCGTGACACACACACACACACACACTTCCAAACGCTCTTCTCCATCACTTCAATAAAAATAACCCCTGCCTTACACTGCCCAGCACAGCGTGTTTGTATATACATGAGCTTTTTGAAAGCCTCCAGCGCAGATGTTTTTATGCAGACGCAGTTAATATGGACAGGCCCAGAGCTGATGGACACTATCAAGTTGATGTTGAAGTGCAAACACACACACACACACACACACACACACACACAAACTCCCTCAAGCTGTGATGATTAAGCTCTTGTCACGCTCTGTAAGTTTGCTTTTGGAGAGGATCTGGCTCAGTCTTAGCTGTCAATCACTGGTCAGAGGCAGAAGAAGAGGAGAAGAGGATTGCTTACCTTAAGTCATCAATCTGCACCAGAAATCGAACAATGTCAAAGTGTCCTTTCAGCACCTGCATCTCCGTGAAACAGTTTTTGGGCTGTTCCTCCCCAATGAACAGAGCCGCGCTCTTCTGCCCACGAAGAGAATATAATAGACAAACGAATCATTGCTTCAATCTAGCTCAGAATGTGCTGAAATGACTGTTGTTTGCTCGACTGCGTCGGCCTGTCTCTCTCTGATACATGTACTGAACTCCTGCAACTAGAAGACCCAGTCTTTAAGAGAGCTGGACACTGAAACGAGCTTCTTATCTTCTGCTTATTGGTAAATAATGGCAGTAACATGGACATAGGTCATGCCACAAAATTGGAGTTTTAGTGACTTTTAAATTGCATGGCTGATAACAGCTTTGTGTTATTACAGGCATTTTTCTAAACACATCAACACAAATATAAATGCTGCTGTTTTTTTCTGTCTTTTTTGCCCCTTGTAAAAAAAATAACAAACTGAAATCATTAAAAAAACAAAGAAAATCATTTTCAGAAATAGATAGATAGATAGATAGATAAAGATTTTTCAAATCTTAAAGAAATCTATTTTTGGGACATCAAACAGAGAAGTTTCATAAGTCACACACATACACTGTAGTTTGTGGTTTACTATGGCTTGTACTCACCTCCACTGTTCCCTGCGCTTCCCGACCTCCCAGAATCCACCGCAGCATGTTGGTCTTTTACAAAAGCATCTGACTTTACACGCAAACGAATGGATTTTGTGTGCAAATAAATCTCAAGACAAATCAGTGTAGCTGCATGTTGCGAAACCGTCTGGCAGAGACGCGCGGTGCGTTCTGTTGATATTCCTGATGCGAGGAGTCTTTATGAAAACACTCAATCAGTCGCGTCAGCTCACTCTCTAGTGGAATATATTTCCATCCGTGACGAACCCAAACATTACAGCACGTCTTGTTTGACAGAACGCGTCACACACGCGTCTGGTACAATGTATCCGTTCCGAGCCGGTTCTGCTTTAGAGCCAAAACACTTCAGTTAGAGCATATAAACGAGTCAAATGACCGTCGATGATCGGAAATGTTCATAAAATCATCTCTCTGACAGTATTTTCGGCCAAATCAGCTGCTCACTACAAACAAACAATTTGCGGACTCATGTGACTAGCTACGGAAGCTTCCAGGGGACACACGTGACCCGCAGTGTTTGCGAAGCGAAAAACATCAAAGGTCTACAAGTTGATCTTTTATTGGAGGTTGGTTTGTAGATGTACCAGCCCCAAATTTAAACAAAAGAAGCAGCATATACAACAAAACTTAAAGGGGTCATATGATGCGATTTCAAGTTGTCCTTTCTCTTTGGAGTGTTACAAGCTGATTGTGCATAGATAAGATCCCTGTAGTTGCACAAAACCCGAAGAGATATTCTTTATCAAAGTTAAGACTCTGCCACCCCCCCCTAAAACGGCTTGGTTTAACACGCCCCCACATATCTACCTCACTATGTGGAAATATTTGCATAATGCCGCCCAAATGTGCACGCAAAGAAAAAAGGCATGGTCTCAGTAACCGCAGTTAGTGTTGAAGCAGCATGTCAGGGAGACGCTGTGTGTTTCTAGGCGAAAGCAAAAGCACTTTATTTGGCCTTCCGAAAGTAGATGCATTTAGGAATCTTTAAGATTACTTACAACAGAACAGCAATGCATTTTATGGACGACCGTTTCGTGAACCTAGGAGAGGAGGTAATTCTGACTTTGCTATGACAATCTGGCGCTTCTGAATCAGCTACTGTTTTGTTATTAGTTTAAGTATTTGCTAATGACTGTTCAAATGCGGAGTTTTGCGCATTGTGTGTGTGTGTGCGCACGTGTGTGTGTGTGTGTGTGTGTGAGAGAGAGAGAGAATGTGTGCGTGTGTGTGTGTGTGTGTGTGAGAGAGAGAGAGAGTGTGTGAGAGAGAGAGAGAGAGAGAGAGAGAGGCGGGGCATAGAGGACCTACAATAATGTACAGTATTTGAAAAAGAATGTGTTTTTTGAACATTAAAGCATGTCAACATATTCTGTTACACCAAATAATGATCTTTAAAAAAGCATCATATAACCCCTTTAATATACTGATTTTTTTTTCTGTAAGCAAATACTTCTGTCAAATGCTGTTTTATATTATCATATTTTTAACTGTATTGTTAGTATCGTGGTTCATTATATATTTTTGAGTATTTTTCTCTGTAAAATCTTGTAGATATTGCCTTTTATTACGTTATATATATATAGTTATTGTTGTTGTATATATCTGTGATACCATGTGTATTTTTTCTGTAAGAAAATTCTTGTTTTATAGTATTTTTTTTTGTTATTGTTTTTGTGGTCATCATGCCACCGCTAGATGTCAGTATACACCAACTCGAAAACCCTGTTGCGGTCGAACATGTCTGAGACACTAACTTATCCACAGCTTCAGGGATTCAGTCCATTTTATTCAATCACTAGTGTCTGTGATCTCCTCCCAAATGTATTATTCACACACATAAAGGCAACAGTATGGCATGGCAGCAACTGAATAATCAAGTAAACATATTAAAGCAATACTTTTAAGCCTTTTCTCTGGCTACATTCTCCCTCAGGTCTTCAAAAGAGTGAGAGTGATAGACTCTGTGCGAATGCTGAGGAATTATTTGAGGATTACCATCACCTCACCTTACAGAGATGTGGCCCCACTGGGCCCTTGTGACCCCAACACACACACACACAGAGAGAGAGAGAGATGAGCGAATCGCGTGTGTTCTCAGATAGAGACGCGTGTGTGTGAGAGTGTGACCTTCATGCTGAGCTCTAGCGTTGATTTCTGATTTAGTGTCAATCCGCTGCGCTTGTCATGCCAGGCGAGGTGCTTTCCACAAGGTAATAGAAAAACTCAAGGGCAGAGAGAGAGGGGAGGGTAGCAGGAGACGGAGGGAGATGTAACTATCTGAACAAGGTGCAAAGAAACAACAGTACAGTCAAAATGCAAGAGAAATTAAAGTGAGGATGGAGAGAAATGTTGACAATTAAAAGTTCATTCACATTTCCTTTAGAAAATGCTGTTGCCAGGCAGCAAAAAATGTTATTTTTAAGAAAAAGTAAATCAAATTAAAATTGTATTGCCTATTTATAATAATGAAAACTCTGCGCTATACAAGTTGATAAATAAATGTAAAAACGTAAAGACCAATCATAATTCAGTATGCATAAAGAAAAATAAAGGAGATCATCATAAGAACACATAGCAACAATATCCTTTAAATCACTTCTGAACTTTTCTTTTCACCTGATGAACAATAAAAACATTGACAGCCAATCAGAATCCACCAGAATTTAACAATAGCAAGCATTTAAAGCAGCCAACAACAAAATTACAGCGCGCGCTTTAATAAACAACCTTAACTTGCCTTGATGTGGACAATAATATAGTTATCGTTCTGGCCTTATAGAAGTCCTCACCATAATTATAAGGATAACACACAGAGGAACCATATCGCTGTAATCCCTCTCAGGACGATTTTTTTTTTTTCCAGCTGATGAACGATTAAAGCATGGTCAGCCAATCAGAATCAGCGCCCGCATTTAAAGTGACAGACCACAGAAAAGTTTGTGTTTTCCACAGCATGAAGATAAGATCTTAGGGATTCGTGAATGAACCGCTTATTTTAAAATCTTCCAGGTCTACTGACATTTGTTATGATATCTGCTTCAAACATTACAATGCTCATGATAACTATTGTTAATAAGTAAATCTACTTCATCGAATTCAAGTCCATTTTCAATGGCTGCATGCTTGTGTCTCTTGTGCATAAGGTTTATAGTTAGTTAGTTAAAAGGATTAGTTCACTTCTGAATAAAAATTTCCTCATAATTTACTCACCCCCATGTCATCCAAGATCTTCATGTCTTTCTTTCTTCAGTCGAAAAGAAATTAAGGTTTCTGAGGAAAACATTCCAGGGTTTTTCTCTATATAGTGGACTTCAGTGGGGTTCATGGGTGGAAGGTTCAAATTGCAGCTTCAAAGCGCTCTACACGATCCCAGGCGAGGAATAAGGGTCTTATCTAGCGAAACGATCGGTCATTTTCTAAAAAAGATAATAAATGATATACTTTTTAACCTCAAACGCTTGTCTTGTGTAGCTCTGCAATGCGCATGCGTACTCTGTGCAGTCCCATTCGAAACAGTTAGGGTGTATCGAAAAACTCCCATCTAATTTTCTCCTCCAACTTCAAAATCGTCCTACATCACTGCAGAAGTACCGACCCAGTGTTTACAAAGTGAACGTGCAAAGAATATCAAACACCCTTTACAGAAAACGGTAAAACCGCGATGTAGGACGATTTAGAACGATTTTGAAGTTGGAGGAGAAAATGAGATGGGAGTTTTTCGATACACCCTAACTGTCATGAACCGGAATGCACAGAGTTCACGCCGAATTAGACAAGACGAGCGTTTGAGGTTAAAAAGCAGTGTTGGGGAAAGTTACTTTTAAAAGTAATGCATTACAATATTCGTGGATGGTGCCCAGATATCATATCAGAATTTAAAATGTTGATATTAAGTTAATTTAATTCGTCACACTGGAAATGGACATTCAAGTTGAGCTTATTGCATTATGGGATACATTGCCCAGTACGCTTGCATGTTTGCAGGTTGCATAATATATGCACATGGGCGGCGCTAGGGAGGGGCTAGCAGGTGCTTCAGCACCCCTAAGAAAGACAAAAGCACCCCCATAGCACCCCCACAGATTTCTTCCTGGAATCAATTATATACATGCTATAGCCTCTTGTATTTAATAATTAAGATGATAATTAAAAAAAGAAAGACACAAAAAATGAACAATATTTGAGAGAAATAGGCCTTTTGTGTACATAGAAAAAGTCTTAGATCTTTGAGTTCAGCTCATAACAAATGGGGACAAAAAGTAAAGTGTTGCGTTTATAATTTTGTTCAGTGTATAAACTATGATAAAAGTTCATCAGCATGCATTGATTAATCCCATGTTGTAGCAAAAAAAAAACATGTGCTAGTGCAACCAACTGAGAAAGTTAGTCGCAAAAGAGCGACCAGTGGGTAGAATGAGTCTGGAGCCCTGAATTGCCCAGCTCCCCCTGTCAATGATCTAACACCCCCTCAGCACCTGCGTTCAAAATTCTCTGGCGCCACCCCTGTATATGCATAGTACCTATACTTACTGAATAATTCAGAAAGGGCGAGAGTATGGGCTATTCCAGTTTTTATATTGTTTTCCTGTTTGGATATGTGATTTGCTGAACGTAATATATTGTATTTAAGGAAACCACACAGCACTACAAATTTTAGGTGATTTTTAGTGGCAAGACTTCTGCAACCTTCTGAAAGAAGACTTAGCCTACATGTCTTCCATGCAAGCATGCGTGTAATCTGTTATGGAGAATATTTGCTGCATGTTTTTAATGATGTCTTAATGTTTTAATTCTAGCATGTAACCCTATAACCTCAGCTTTATATTCCCTCTCTCTCTCATTACTGCATGCCTGTATTCTCTCTCTCTCTCATATATGGCATATAATAGTAATAAAGTATTACCAGTCAAGATCTATGTTTCCCCAAGAATAACAGAAGATGCGAGGTGTCAAATAATGACATATTGAAAATGAATTTATTCGTTAATTTACATTCAATCGTTATAAACATGTTCAGGAAACGAAACAGCCGTTAAGAATAAGATCAAACATTTAAGAAATTTATATTGTAGAAGCACATACATGAACTTAGAACATATCACAAACTGACCGAATGGGAACAAGTTAAGAATGCTTTATCTACACAAAACATCCTATATAACAGCATATAACAAATTCATACTTCTCGCTTAAATGACATTTCCCCGTTGCTGTGTTGTTGTTTACCTTGGTCGGCACATGCAGTCAAGAATCGTAATTCTTTTTGAGATATTTTCCTTTCTCTCCTCCACCGATTCATAAAACAGTCCTAAAATGTGAACGATTTCTTCCATAATAATAATGATGATAATAATAATAAAAACGAGTGCACCGTCTCTCGCCTTGTTTCTCAAATGCAAACGAATACATTTCAAATGTGCAGATTGTTTACTGTCCAGCTTGCTGACATTTTCAATTTGCAAAAAGAAAGTGCTAATAAATCAAAAATAAATAGGACGTAATAAATAAATGTCTTTTTTTTTCTTCAGGCTATGATGCTTTAGGTTTTATTTCCATCAGGTGCGCACAGTTCATGTTTACTAGAGGACAGTCGTATCCTTTGACTTCCGTGTGCGTCACTGGGCCGGTAATGATGGGTGGACGAGAAACAGGAGGTGAACCACGTCAAAGTATTAGGTGAAACTCATGGACACTGTGTGCTCGAGCGCTTTGCGGCGCAGGGACGCGATGCTCGTCCCTCTCCAGACGTCAGTGTCCGGGGAGCTACACAGCTGAGGCGAGCCGGTCACGTTGGTGGGGCCAGAGAGCGACGCGGACACCATACCGGGGAAGGTGGGTTGGTAGAGGTGGGACTGGAGGCCGGAACCGTTGGAGGACATGTTGGACAGGCTCATGGAGTTGTGTGGCGGTCCGGCGCCCAGGCTGCACTGGGATAGAGACTGTGCCATGGCTTGTTGTCGGCCTAGTGCGGGCGGTAACTGCAGCTGTGAGACTCCCGGCATCCCGGCCGCCGCCCAGCGGGTGTCATTGGCGTGAAAGGAGCACAGGCTGTCGCCCATGGCGGAGGGGAACTGCGGTAGGCCGTGGTGTGTAGGCAACAATGTGCCCGGAGCGCGAAACACGTTGGTGGTCTTCTTGCGCTTCTTCCATTTGGCGCGTCGGTTCTGAAACCAAACCTGCAAGCAGAGGGAACAAAAAGAGCCGTCAGAAATGCTTACATTGCATTAGAATAGATGTAAAAGTGTGCATTTAAAACGTTTAATAAAAAAGCAGTATAACATGGCGTCCAATATTGCTCAATGAAAAATTTGTTTTTGTTATTATCATTTATGTTCACTAAAATAAAATAAGCAGACAATAAATAAATACGCATTGTGTGTGTGTGGGGGTTGGGGGGGGGTTGCTAAATTAAGTTTATCTTAAGATGTAAAAATGCAAAAAGGTTTCTGTGAGGGTTAGGGGTAGAGTTAGGGTGAGGGGATAGAAAGTCTATGAAAGTCCTCACAAGTATAGTAAAACAAACATGTGTGTGTGTTTTTAAACAAGACCCAACATTTCTTGATGTCACATTACAGATTCTTAAGAATCAGTGTTTTGGTTTCTTTGTTATATTTCTAAAGAAATATAGATACACAAAAATCTATGTTGCACAAAAAATATAGTTGCACAAAAATAACCTACACTTAACACAGCAGGGGAAAAAATATTCTTCTGATGCATTATTTGTTTGTTTGCATGCTATTAGTGACATCAAAATAAATTTGAACAAACTACACTGAAAAAATAGTAACATACCATTGGTAACATCTCAATTAACTACTTTCATTCAAGTTCAAAAATATTATTAAACATCGCTGAATCAACCTAAATCATTTACACTGTAGGGTTAGAACTGATTATTGGAGTAAGGTTTACAAGAACATACTATTTTGCTTTTTCTATTTTAAAATAGCATGTTTAATTCAACGCGTTACTTGGCGTTTCTTTGTAATTTCTAGCAATTTCTCAGTGAAGATTGTTCCTACGCTATTTTTTTCAGTGTACAAACAAAACTAAATTAGTTCGAAATAGCGATTGCAGGTTACCACCTTTGACTGTATAGCTAACATAGTTTTTCTTTTAATATTTAGTTTGTTTTTCTTTTGCCTCTTTCCTTGATAAACGTCTCGACATCACAGAATGGCGCTATTAATGCTGTTTTAAATGATAAGGAATCATAATATTTAGACTCCCCATTATTATGTGCTCGATTTTACAACACCAGGGCATAAAAAGGCCCACCCTGGGCCGTAAAAGGCTCACACGGTGTTTATTTCCCGAGGTCCTTCAGGTTTATAGAGATATCAGGCGCGCTCACAATGATTAACGAGCAGATTTTGACCCAACGAAAAGGGGAGAAAAAATGTGGAGGGGTTCATATTAGATCCCCGAATCCCACTCCACGCAGCCAGCCGTGAAATCCGGCCTCAAATGCATTACACTTCAGAGGATAAAAGAAAATGCAATTTCTCATACCATTAAAAAAGACAGAGCACCATCCGCACGCTCGCCATTAAGTCGTGCACACTGACAGACCTATTTCATGAGAGCGCGAAACATTCATGCAACAAACCTAGTGTGCTGTTTCAGAAGATCACCGCGCGGTCAGCATGTCACTCATTTAGTTTTTATGTAAATAAAATGGTTAGGACAGAGTCTCAGGCTTGCTCATTATGATGGTTATTATTTTACGCAGAATAGTCTTACGCATTGAGTTTAATAAGCCTGTTAAGTTATAAATAATTCTGAAATTGGTTAATAATAATGGTCTTGGTTTTATTGCACTATCAACTCGAAAAGCTATACATTTATAATGAGCCTCTATAGATCACAGAGATAGCGCTGGAATGCAGCGCGCGCTCGTTGCGTCCTACATTTGTCTCGCGGGTTCATTTACTGCTGCATTTGCGCCTGACCACCAATCACAGCAGCAGCAAGAGTCCTCATCTTATAAAAGCGATTAAGATATCGGTCTGCTCCAATGGCTAAGATAACCGATAATGGTATTGTAAAAGGAAGATGACCTGAACAATAACATAATCATGAAAAGCGCGCTGCGTTGAAATGGGCGCACTTTCAAGAGCCAAGAAAATTGCTATAGAAACGTAACCTGAATCAAATACAATAAGGCCTAGAAATCTGTAACAGCAATAACAATAATACTAATTATAACACTAACACAAAATAAATAAAACCTATATGATGGTAGTGCTTAAAGCTTTACGGAAGCAATAAACACAGTTTTACAATAATAAAGCAAGAGATTCGTGAGATTGGGATGAATATACTGTTGAATATACAAATTGAGAAAATAAATATGCTACTAATAATAAAAAACAATAAACAGGACATGCGGTCTCATTTAAAACACCATGGATGTTTACACTGAATATTAATATGAGTTTAACAGTTTTGTAGACATTATTCAGGCTATAATTAATTTATTTTCATTGTTTTATTGACGACAGAGCTCGTTCGGAGATGTTTTCATCACATTTAAAAGCGTTTTCATAAACTATTATAGTATTTTTAGGCGAGGATTTTTGTGCTAATGTTCTATCGACAAACTCATATAAACAAACAGAAATGCGAATTCTCTTTATAATAAAAATAGGCTGGTCTTCTTCAAATTAAAATATAAAGCGTTTTCATTTCGTTATCTCGTATTTTTAATAATCAACATTAGTATTTGTGGGGGGGGGGGGGGGGGTAGCTAAATTATCTACCTAAATATTCTTTGGGAATGCATTTTATAGAAAATATAATCTGAGTAATAATAATGATAATTATATAGTGCTTTAGATGTATCGATTTCCCTTTTTCATTTCAAACATAATAATTTCAGCCTACAACAACGCATAATATTTTATGAAAATATCATATATATGTTGTACAGAATTAATACAATGTAAATGACGATACAGCAATAATAATATTAATGAAACAATCCGAAACCTGTGCTGATCAGACTCCACCGGACTCACCTGCACGCGTGACTCCGTCAGGGCGATCCGCAGGGCGAGCTCCTCGCGCATGAAGATGTCCGGATAGTGAGTTTTGGCGAAGCTGCGTTCCAGCTCGTTAAGCTGAGCCGGAGTAAAGCGAGTCCGGTGCCGTTTCTGTTTCTGACTCTGCTGGCCGCCGGACTGGGTGGGGTTCTGTTGCTGCTGCTGTTGCTTCTCCTGTTCCTTACTGTTCACCGCTGCACCCGGCGGATTGGATCCAGCACTGTTGATATCTTCTCCGGGGAGAAGGGTGGCCCCTTCCACTGCATCGGAGACCGGGGCGAGTTCTCCGGGGTGGCCCGGGTCAGTTCCGCCGCCGCCCAGCCTGCATTTCAATGCCTCCCTGTGACCCAGAAGCTCGGCCGCGGCATCCTTCATCCCTGAAGCAGAGAAAACAGGTCAAAGCTGAGTGAGCTCAAAATCAACACCAAGCATTGCTGAAAAAGAGAGAAGTATTAGTGCAGAAAATATTTTTTCTAGACTGTCACATCAAGCACAATTCTTATGCAAAAACTACAATATGCTATTTCTCATTACAGCCATAAAATGCAAATAATGGTGAAAAACTAGCTCACAACAATGTCATCTTTAAAAAAAACTAATTCCATTTGATTCCCCTCAATATCTTGGAAAACGACTAAATCAAATTACTGCGTAATATAATAATAATGATTACTTTTCCAATGAATTAGCTCGCTTAAATCGAATTAAGATAAAATAAGAGACAAATTGTCAATTCTCTCTGCTTGAATTAGATGAGAAGAGTGCTCCAGCTTACAGTAGAGTTGCAGACCGGAGTTTGGCGTTGATAACTCACCGAGGCGAGCATCCAGCAGGTCGGCGTGCGAAAGCATCGCGCACCGCTCCAGGGCGAAATGCTTTCCCAAAAAAATCTCTATGACTTTAAACTATTTAAAAAATATATATGGCCTAAATGAAAGCAAATTCGGTTTGTGGTTAAAAAAGGAGGTCCCTTGCATTATAATGTCCTTTAGAGGAACTGGGAGGCGCTTAATAGTTGAATGAACCCATGAGCTCCTTCAAATGAGAGCCAATCAGCGTTGAATCCTGGAGGTGTCAGATGCGCGAGAGACTCTCTTGCTGCCCTCCCAAGTTCATTTCTCCTCGTTCTTTGATCCCCAAATTATAACCTTTAAAATGACCTCCTTCAGAAAGCTCATCGAGAAACTCCCTCAGAACTGGTTTAATTGAGCGTGATGGTAACAGAATCATTGATGGGGCCCTGATTATTTGAGGAGAAACAGCGAATTAAAGTATTGTTATATAAACGTGTCATCCTTATCAAAGCCATATGGTTTAGTAATGGCTTCCCGAAGTTTATTACTAGACTAAACGATCAAACAGTGCTCTCTTTATGATATGGACTCATTTGCTTGGTTTTTATGCGCGTCCCTTAGATCCCAAAAAAAAGGTTTCGCGTTTTAATTATAAAGTTCCTCGAGATTTTCCACTTTTGTCACTTAATCGTTAGTGATAATTTCGCGTTTCCTCGTGGAAAAAAAGGCCTTCGTGTCGTGCCATGTAACAACTCTCGCCTTTTGGAGACGAAGTGAACCTCTTCTAATGTTTCTAGTACCCCGGGGCAGCCAACAACAAAGTTTAGATTAGCCCTATATCTCAAACCAGGGTAATTTTCAACATCATTAGGCTTTTATGTAATTAGTGCCAAATCTATAAGCTTTTTATTACGATTATTAGCGAGATCAGTATAAATTAGGGCTGATTTAGTAGTGTTTAGGCCCGACTGTCACGGCGGGAGGAACTTGGAGTAAATGATATGTGAGCAAATTAGGTGCATAATTCGGTGGAAAGTCAGTCAGAAATGTGCTTCCAGGGCTGATGCGCGCAGACACAGGGAAACCCCCACCAAAGCAAAGGGGGAGTGCGAGGACTTTCGCACCAAAATAGATACATTTAGACTTTAAACACTCTACGCTGACAAATTGTATTCGTTGCATTGATTTTTCATCCAATTGCCCCAAATTAACTTGATTCATTTCATGCAAAGATCACTCGAGTGCCGGTGCAGCCCGTCTAACCACCAATAAACGAACCTGCATTTACACCAATTAACACAATAGCTTTGGTCACACACGGAGCCGGTGAAAAATAGCAGACAACCAGCGCAAACAAGACTCTAAGCAGATGTCAGTGGGATGGTTTAAAGAACTCCTTTATTTGCGAGAGTGAATGGTGTCTTTTCAGCGCGCACAAAGGACGCGTCCGAGCGAGAAACTTTCGACGCTTTTTTGACAAGCCACCAATCTGCTGGTAAGAACAAGAGCGCCCGCTTCCAGACGCCGGGTCAGATGCGACTCTTGACTCGCCGGGGAAATGTATATGCCTCGCTGAAAATGAGGAAAGGAAGAGAGTGCGGATTCAATTCGGAAACAATTGTTCTTGCGCTGCGTTTTGATGTCCGAAATGTCAGAGAAGGCGAACGAGGCACCGGGCGCGTAATGGAAGATCTCGGGTTTGTGTTCATCTCACACTTTGCTTTTGGCCAGGAAATAGACTGGGGCTTTTTGAATTGGGATGAGGATGTGTTGTTTTATCTTGCTGGAGTTGTAATCCTTTTATTCTACACGCTTAAAAATAAAGGTTCTTCGCTTGTTCTATTCAAACAAACTCAAACGTGAGTTGTTTATATGCTTCTTTGGAGACATCAAACGAGAATTATAGACTTTTAAGATCCATTCGTTTACAGATTCTAAAAAACGACTAAATAAAAGTTCTTTAAAAATCATCTTCTCCAATGACAGTTTCAGGTTCTAAGAGCAACCTTTATTTTTTTTTAAAGAGTGTACGATTGGTGTTTAAGACGGAAATGATTCACATGCATGAACGAACACTTTTACTATTCGTTGTTCACAATTTTATTTGTATCCTCGTGTATCATAGCAAGAAAAAATCAACTGCATCAACAATAACGATCATTTGAAATCATTACATTGTTTGTTCTGAAACAGATGACGCGTGATTGATAGCGCGCTTCATTTGATGACTTTTCATATTGCTCGATGCTTTTATAGCTGCACAAACAGAAGTGAATCACTCTTCTGGAGGCACACGGTCATATTTAACGGACTAAAAGTGCGACAGACGCCTAACGATGCTTTCAGGGGACATATGAGTGAAGGGCTGCCGTGCACTTCATAAAATATGAACAAATATAGTGTGCAAGCTGTGACCCTCAATTAACATTCTTTTATCCTCTTACTGCTTGCTTTTGTCTTTATTCGGCTGTAAGAGTTTTTTATGCATAGGATCAAGTGTTTTTTCCCCTTCTATAATAACTAAGTTTTAGATTGTTGCACACAAACGGAGCAAGGGCTGAAAACTGGCTGGCTGGAAATGCATTTGCTTGCTCTAATGCAATTCATTCCTTCTGTTTACCTCCGTACAAAATGTACAGATTGAATTTCTGTACACCAATACCCGGCCTGCAGCCAGCAAGGGGATTTCAAGCTTTATTTGTGAAACGCGAAGCGAAGCAAAACATTTTATTAAATGCATTTGAGGGGGATACACAACTGTTTCCTGACCTCACCAGTAATGAAAAAGAAAAAAGAAAAATCTTTAGGTCCTCTGAGCTGCAGCAAAAGGTTGTGATCACAACTAAAGTTCAGGAATCAACACACACACACACACACACACACACATATATATATATATATATAAACAAAACAAAAAACGTACGACCAGCAGTACCACGACTACACAGTACTGTAATTTAGCAATTAATAATGGAAATAATAATAATAATAATATTTACTTTATGGTGTACACAACATGCACACAAAACACAACTAATGATGTAAATATAGAATATATAACCACTAATAACATTTGTAATTGTATCACCAAACAATTAGGACAACGTAGAATCAGATATTTTTTCCCAAATAACTGAAAGTAATTTTTCCACGTTTTCCTTCAAAAAAACTGATTTAATGCACTACAAACTATCAAATCAAATGATAAATTCAAAGACGTTCAAAACATTTGGCAAATACTCCTATGGATAAATGAGTGTGAAGTTAAAACAAACAGTTAAAACAGTAATAATACCATATTATAACTTTAATAGATATATGTAACGTCTTTAATAACAAATCTACGCATATTATCATCTATGGATAAATTTAAAATAGGCCTACAGCTGTTAAAATGCTGCTCTTAAAATACAGCTTTACTATTTTGGGAAAACTATATCCACATAATAATAATAATATTTTATATATGGCTAGATTTGTAAAATAATAAAATGAAATAAATAAAAATGTAGCATATTTATATTCCCACTGACTTCAATTTTTTATTAAATATCAACTATATTATAAATGATATAGAATATTATTACATAAACTATATTATTATTATCACAAGTATTAATTCTAGGGGAAATATTTTATTAAATTAGCCACTTTATGTGGTACATTTTCGGCTATTTGACTTCTAATGACACGCAAATACACACATTGACTTCTCACACACCTTTCTGCATTTTCAGATTTCCATTAAAACATTTTTAGTGATTTTAGGTCTTGCTGTCCCGTGTAGGGGACATTCGGTCCACACAACAGACAAACCCGGCTCCACACCCACACACGTGCCGCATAACGCCTTCTTTCTCCGCACATGCGGCTCCACGGCGGAATGTGATTCACGGGGCGTCTATATTCACTCAATTAGAGAATCCTAAAGAGAAAATCGATCGTCCATCTGCAGAAATGCCAGTTTAACAAATTAGATTCTTGTTTCGTGCAGGTGATGCGGTGACAGTCGGGGGGATTAAAGGTAATAAGCTGTTGTGTTTTAGCTGGAGGAGGAGGAGGAAGAGGAGGAGGAGGGGGTGATGAAGAATCCCTCCTCCCCCTAAATCCATCAGGTGCTCCGGTTCCTCCGGTCGCGCGCGCCCTCCGCCGCATCTCATGCTCCAATTAGGCTCTGCCCTCCGAACGGACTCGATTAGACCGTGATTTATCCGAAAGAAATATAATTATGGCTCCAAATAAAATAATCAGCATTGAAGAGCGATTTCCTTAACGAGATGGAGCGGTTGGGTGTCACGGAGTGGCGGCGCCTCATTAGCGCTATAATGAGGCTTCGGGGTGAACCCGATAATTATCGAAATATGTAGAATGAAGACCAAGCCAAATGGAACCCGAATTCATCTGCTCCTTCGGCTTTCAAAAAAACCCCGAAACACATTTTATAACACACTGAATTAGGCGGAACTATATAGACTTAAGAAGAAACGCGAACCTGACAGAAATCCATTCAATGATCTGTTTCAGTGAGGAAACACCCATTGAAAAGGACACCATTTAAACAACTCCTAATCACAACAGTCCAACGCTACTGGGACATGCCTACAGAAAAAGAGATTTGCGTTATACGCTGCAAATATAGAAAGATATGGATATATTTAAGGGTTCCTACAAGCTCTTCAGAGAGCCAAAATGGTGCCTCAAGTATCTTTTTATTTTTTACATATGGGCCTGTGAACAACCAACCACACACACACACAAAAAAAGGTCAAAAAAAATATAATGTAACCAAAAACACATCATGTGCAATAAATAATTACAAATATATATGTCTTTATTTAAACAGTATATCTATCATGTTACGAAAATATAAAATGATTAAAAGTCTTGCTTGAAAACTGTGATTATATATGACAAATAAATGCCACTTGGTTTGATTACCTTATCCATTATGTTTTATTTTGTTATTGAATGCAGCAACATTCACTCTTGTTTAGGTTTGACTGTCCAAATAGGTTTTGGGGCACTTTAAACAGAAAACAATACATAACCATACAGACTACTGAAGAGTTGCCCCCTGCATTTTACATCACATAGTTCTGTAAAATAAATCTGAACTATGTGATATCAAATGCATTGAAGAAAGCAGTAAGTTATTGCGAAGGAAATTTCTCCATTTACCTTGACAATGTTGATTACAATATCTGAGACATGGGAAAAGCTTGATGCAATCTCTACCAGAGGATCAGAAACAGGCCCTCCATTACCTAATATGAAATGGCAAAGACATTCATAGCCTACAAAATACACCCAGAACTCAAATGATGCAATCATGTTAAAACTGCAAAATATCCAGCAACTAGGTCAAAGCATGTGTGCAGGAGAACTGCAGCCGTGGGCACGTGCTTGCATGAGAGAATCTGGCCAGCGGAGGTCAGTGTCTTTTCAGGAGAGCTGGAAATATATTCTCATCATATACTAGTTTTTCATGCTATACCTGTCTCCCTCTGCATGCAGGAAAGCAAAGCCCGTCCACGTGACTGACATCCAGGTTCAAATTCTGCATTAATTACTGCAGTCCTATGAGAAGGGAAGCATATGGCATCTTATATCAAAACTCAAGGCCAGTGTTTTACATATTAATTCAGCTTTATGTAGTCACACATACCTGCAGCAGGAATAAATGTGAAATGCTTACATGAAATCAAAGATGTGTCACAATTTTTCCCTTCCCAGCAGGTGAAGGTCTAATCTAAAAAAGTAACATACTATAATGAACTGAAGATACAGAGCTGAACAAAAAATGTCAGTATTCAATAATAACTAGGCGCATGAAGGTTTATCTTTACACCAATAAAAAAAAAAAAAAACAGAAGGGTTTGAAATAGTAAAAAGAAACTTTATTTCATGATAGTGTGCATTTGATCACAGAATGCTAGGAAGAAGATGGTGTCATTAAATTATGAATCAATACAAAAATCTTTGAAATGCAAACATAAGCAATCAGTAAACATCGCATTGCTTCTGAAACGCTAAACAGGTCAGAACAAATGGAATGGACACTTGGGATGTCAGGGTGTACATTAACGTCTGTGGGTGTTTATTCGTTCGTGTCCATCATCCTTCCAGCTTGACTGAATCTAAAACAGTTCTGGCCTCCTTGTATTCTTCCATTTCAGCCAGTTCCTCTTCTGTTTCCTGAAAATAAAAATGATTTCAAGTCATCGTCTGTACCCAATCTAGAGTCTTAATGAGTGCAAGTAATATTTGGTTAATTAAAAATATGAATAATGAACAAATAACATGAAGAAAGTGATGCATCTTACAACCAGGGCCGTTTCTAGCCAATTTGAAGCCCTAGGCGAAATCCCTATTGCGCCCCCCCCCCACAAATTATAATTATATATATATAAAAAATTCTTTTCAGACACCAGTTGCTTGTCACATTCAAATTGGTTGTCATAGTAACGACACTAATTTGTGGAGATTCAGTGCATTGTGTTCCACAAATCTGAATGCATTATTTGTAAATTGACTGTTAAGATAAACATTTTGCACAATTTAGTATCTGTAATATCATTGCGTTGCCACTAGATGCCTGTATAGCCCTATGTAACAATCCCTAGTGGCTAAGACATTGCACATAATTTACACAAATTAATTCGATTATATTTTGATTTGGATACTATATACACTATACTACTACATATTGTTTAGATATTATCAATGGCTACTTTTTTGTCTTTATCTGTTTTTTTGTTCATTTTTTTTTGTTGTTGTTTCTTGAAACATTGATTTAAAGTGTCAGTTATTGCATTATTATTTCAGTCAAACCTATAAAACCCCTTTGTTACCCCAAACTACAAATAAAAGCTTTATCAGTGGCATAAAAGTAACCAATGCAGCTACTTAATCATTTGCTACTCATTAACACGTTAACGTCCCCTTAAATAACGTGACGCTCTGCCCTCTATGACGCTGCTCCCATTAAGCGCTGTTGGAAGTGAATGAATTGATTCAGCATTTCGACACCTCCGTAAGGATGCATTTAACTCGACAAAGCGGTCTAATAAAGGATGTATTGATCTAGTGAATTTTACTATACAAATATTTTTTTATTGGATGTTAAAGTTTATATGGGAATATTACATGACACGCTGATCCTTTAACAATGCATTGGCGCAAAAAACGCATACCTTTTGGACAAATCTGCCACAAATATTTGGACAAATGTGCCACAAAAGTGCCACAAATACTGCCTAAACAAAATACTGATTTTGTGCACTTTATTTACTGTACCAATATTTTAAATTGGCCTTTGAACTTAGCTTTATTGCATGGCAAAAAAAAGTGTTACCTTGCCAAAGCACTGACAGAGCCCACTGATCTAACGGCGCTGTTGAGCGCTCCAAATGCAAACTTTGCATGTAACAATCAGGCAGCAATTGACAGCACTCTGATCTAGTGGCATACAGGCATCGTCAGATTGACAGTACTCTAGCCCAATAATGTTGGGGGATCTAGTGGGGGGGGCAGTCATATTTCAGGGTGACCGTGCCACTCTTTATCACAACCCTGCTAAAAGTGCCAGTACATGCGCTCATTGGCGCCCCTTCAGCTGGTGGCGCCCTAGGCGACCGCCTAGCTTGCCTATGCCTAGAAACGGCCCTGCTTACAACCCTAGTAATTTACAATACATTCAAAGCATTGGCTACAGAATTTAATGAACTGATAATTACTACTATACCTATTACACATTTGTTTCTTATCCAAAATACTGATATATTTTAAGATCACAATGTGTTTTTTTTCAATCATGAATCATATAAATGTAAATGGATTATACCAAACCTCAGATTTCAAGATCCACTGCATAATTTTAGTTAGTATAAAAACATTTATCAAAATATTTACACTTATATTCACAACCATCTTGGTTTTTAACTGCCTTAAATGACAAAATAAATTCAAACCTGAAGTCTACAGAGTGGGAGCTTTCCATCCAGTTGGAGTTAGTAAATCAGATCACAGTAACACAATGAAAGAGACTAACTACCTCACCAAAAACAGCTAATCCACTCAGTAAACCTGTCAGATAATCACACACACACAAGCCCCTCTGACAAACAAACACACACGTAACACAGTGAGAAAATGTAATGGAGGCAGTGAGAGTAGTAGGTCATATCAATGCTAATCGATCGACGATGGTTTCTATAAAGGCCATTGCCGTGACAACATTACTAATGAACTGAATGAGTGCAGCACAGGACTGTGTGTGTGTGTGTGTGTGTGTGTGTGTAGCCTCACTGAGCTGCTGCTGTGGCTGACGGTATGTTTTACTCTGACACATAAATGTAGAGGGTATAGGAACCATTTTTATTGAAACACAAACAGGGGCTGTTCGCAGCAAGCCACTTGAAAAGCACCTGTGCAATCAGCTTTGTTTGCTGTTAATTAATGTGACCCCTGTAATCCTCTACTTCCTCTAAACGCCAACAAACAGGAAGCGGATGGCACACTGTCTCCCCTGTACATCTCTCACAAACAGACATCTTTCTCACACACATAAACCTGCAATGTCATGGTGTCTTGTGCTTAGCACTGATCCGAACACCTGTGAGATGCTTGGACACAAAAATGTTCTCCTGTACTACCAATATTCAGACTATGAATAACTTTTCCATCCAAGATGTAGATGAGTTTATCACTTCATCTGAACAGATTTGGAGAAATTTAGCATTCCATCACTTGCTCACCCGTGGATCCTCTGCAGTGAATGGGTGCCGTCAGAATGGGAGTTCAAAGAGCTGATAAAACATTACACAAGTTATCCACACCACTCCAGCCCATCAATTAACATCATAGGAAGCAAAAAGCTGCGCGTTTTTAAAAAACAAATCCATCATTAAAAGGATTTTAACTTCAAACTCAAGTGGAAAAATCTTGTCGGAATCAAGAGAGAAATATGCACAGATCAAGCACCGTTTACAAGTGAAACTAGTCCAAAACAGTTCTAAACAAACATGTTGGTGGACTGGAGTGCTGTGGATTACTTGAGGATTATTGTGATGTTTTTATCAGCTGTTTGGACTGCAGAGGATCCACTGGTGAACAAGTGAGGTAATGCTAAATTTCTCCAAATTTGTTCTGATAATGAAAACACCTAATCTACATCTTGGATGACATTTTGAGCAAATTTTAATTTTTGGGTAACTAAATTGTGCTGCTGAGTTCAAACCTTACAGGTAGGTCAACACCTGAAACACTGTGCATTTCATATTCTCACCAACAGTTGTTGCAGGTCAGCGTGGGCCGTGGCTAAACGACGATGGCAGTCAGGGATCATCATTCTTGACTCTTGCAACACCTCCAACTGTTAAAGACACGTTTAAGAGATTTTACTGGCTCTGTGCTACAACAAAACAAAAAGAAGACTTTTCACATAAAAACATCATTCAGAAAACCCAGAACTTCTCTCTTACTCTCAGAGAGCATTTTATGTGTCTGTATTACTTCATTAAGTATTTGAAGGAGCACACTGGAAAACGCTAAACTCCTTGTTGAGTGAGTTTGTAAGTTATTACTCAATATCAAACACACGTACAACTGTCATCAGATATGAAGAGGAGTAAATCATGTCAGAATTGTACATTTTGTGTGAACTTTAAAACAGCTATATATGCATTCACTCCAGATAGAAGGTGAAGAAGAGAATGAAGAGAGAGAGAACATGGGACACTACTCCTTGAGAACCTCTAAATCAGCAGCATGTGTTGTTAATTACAAAACTCCTCTAAAGTTACATAACATCATTAATTTTGCATCAGCACATTAAAACTCACCCTGATTTCACCCACAGCGCTGCCATACTGAATCAGCTCTGTCTCTTTCACCCTTACCAAAGCAATGTCTTTAACACAACAGCACAGCCGACTGGTATCGGCAGTGTAGCGTTCAGTTCCCTTTCGAACAGTCTCTCCCGTTGACTTGACAGGGCTCTACAGTGCGACCATTTCAGTCGTGCGACTATGAAATAATATTTAGGAGCACCAGTGTGACTGACCCGATCAGCATATCTGTGTTTGCGCTGAGGGAGCTTCAAAGGTTCTAATATACTTACGTGTTTCTGCACCGTTGAGTAATGTATCACAGACGTATCCTCTCATTATAACAAACAAAGTGTTGACGGGGTGTAAATAAGATGTTCATTGTGCAGTGTAGAGAACTTCGTCAATTATAATGGAGTTTTGTGATATCGGGATAAACTAAGATGAGCGACAGCTTTTAATGATTATTAAGGGAGTTTGCAAATGTGATATTGATTTAATACAACAGTTCATTAAACAAGAAGTTAATATTAAGTGACTTTTATTGTCTGACAACAACACAATTGCCTTATTTTGCTCTATTTCATCAACGAAAATAGAAAAAAAAAAAAAAAAAAGGAACAGCTCAGCCGCTGCGCATCGCCATTCAAACACAGCGGTGATTTGTTTATGAATGAACTGCGTTTTTAAATGAATCTAGTGAGTCAATGATTCAATTACCCATTCATAAAGACAATCACGTACTTCGTTCCTGAATGATTCAGCTGTTCGAACAAATCAATTGAATGAATGATTCAGTGATAAAATCAGTGACTTGACGCCACCTGCTGGCAGTTTTAGTTTATTTTTTTTAAAAGCATCTTTTCTGTTATTTAAATTTTTATATTCAAAATGTTATATTTAAAACATTAACCTCAACATGAATTTATGAATTTAATTGCACCCATGCGACCTCTGAGCCTCATTAAACGCCTGAAAATACACCTACAAGCACACACATTTATTTCTTAAATACTGATTTCATTTGATTGGTAACTTATTCTTATTCTACTCGTTTTTATTCTGTTGTTTTAATTAGAAATGTTAAAAAGCTTAAATATATTTTTTATTTAAAGTTAGAAAAATGCCATTACAAAGGTAAAAACAAAATTCCCTATAAATCACTTTAAGGAGTCTATTATCACCTCGTAATGGGAAGGTAAATTTTTTTATCAGAATTTTTGATTACTGATTAGAAGGTGCTCCTAAAAGCACAAGCACTCCTAAAAAGAAAAGTATCCGTAGAGCCCTG
>NW_015505240.1:3032876-3033517 GCF_001515645.1 Sinocyclocheilus grahami
ACACAGCGGTGATTTGTTTATGAATGAACTGCGTTTTTAAATGAATCTAGTGAGTCAATGATTCAATTACCCATTCATAAAGACAATCACGTACTTCGTTCCTGAATGATTCAGCTGTTCGAACAAATCAATTGAATGAATGATTCAGTGATAAAATCAGTGACTTGACGCCACCTGCTGGCAGTTTTAGTTTATTTTTTTTAAAAGCATCTTTTCTGTTATTTAAATTTTTATATTCAAAATGTTATATTTAAAACATTAACCTCAACATGAATTTATGAATTTAATTGCACCCATGCGACCTCTGAGCCTCATTAAACGCCTGAAAATACACCTACAAGCACACACATTTATTTCTTAAATACTGATTTCATTTGATTGGTAACTTATTCTTATTCTACTCGTTTTTATTCTGTTGTTTTAATTAGAAATGTTAAAAAGCTTAAATATATTTTTTATTTAAAGTTAGAAAAATGCCATTACAAAGGTAAAAACAAAATTCCCTATAAATCACTTTAAGGAGTCTATTATCACCTCGTAATGGGAAGGTAAATTTTTTTATCAGAATTTTTGATTACTGATTAGAAGGTGCTCCTAAAAGCACAAGCACTCCTAAAAAGAAAAGTATCCGTAGAGCCCTG
>NW_015505240.1:3034845-3037410 GCF_001515645.1 Sinocyclocheilus grahami
AATGATTCAGTGATAAAATCAGTGACTTGACGCCACCTGCTGGCAGTTTTAGTTTATTTTTTTTAAAAGCATCTTTTCTGTTATTTAAATTTTTATATTCAAAATGTTATATTTAAAACATTAACCTCAACATGAATTTATGAATTTAATTGCACCCATGCGACCTCTGAGCCTCATTAAACGCCTGAAAATACACCTACAAGCACACACATTTATTTCTTAAATACTGATTTCATTTGATTGGTAACTTATTCTTATTCTACTCGTTTTTATTCTGTTGTTTTAATTAGAAATGTTAAAAAGCTTAAATATATTTTTTATTTAAAGTTAGAAAAATGCCATTACAAAGGTAAAAACAAAATTCCCTATAAATCACTTTAAGGAGTCTATTATCACCTCGTAATGGGAAGGTAAATTTTTTTATCAGAATTTTTGATTACTGATTAGAAGGTGCTCCTAAAAGCACAAGCACTCCTAAAAAGAAAAGTATCCGTAGAGCCCTGCTTGACACGCTTATGGGGAAACTCCTTCTTACTCTGATACTGAAACCTGATTTATTCACTTTCGTGTAGCTGCACAAAACAATGACGCTTCAACCTGTCAAAAGGGGAGGAGCCGACCTCTGTATAATTCGGCTCTATAGAAGCCTTCCCCTGCAGCCATCTGGCACATCTAAGAGCAAATTTCCAGCAACATTGCTGCAAACGTCACACCGCGAGTGTGGCTCGTCCAGCGAACCCCTGCACAATGCAGATGGGCACAGTGAGTGCATCACCTGTCTGGGCTGCGCTCACTGAGACGGCATGCTCTCACTGCGAGAGCATGAGTCTCACCTTCTCCACTCGCCGATTGCCGCCTTTAATGAAGGCGGTTCTCCCCACTCTGCTCTCCTGCTTCCGCTCTCCCCTAGGAGAAAGAAACAGCGGAGCAGCGGGGCTTTAACACCAGGCCTGAGTGAACTCACACCTGCAGCTCCCGTGTGCTTCACTCTACCACCAACTTCGATTCGACTGTGTGCTTCACACGTGAGGATCAGCGCCCCTCGTTGGCTGCGAGCAGCTTTATTTCCTTCGGCACATCTGAGGATGAAGCCATTGTTGAGGACTCCATATTAACGGCTTCGGATGCTGAAGAGTGGGCGTGTTCTGTTGAAAAGCCAAAACCCCGCCTCTGACGCAGACAACATGGCCCAGCGTGGACAGCGAGCTGATCCGCGTTCCAACTAAGGCTGTGGAGGATCTCGGCCTGGCTTGGTTGGCTCTGGAAGAGCCCACCCACGGCCTCATTGATGAATGGTTGACAATGAAGGAACATAGTTAACATACCTCCCGCCAACGGCCCACTCTGTTCCTGCCGGCAGTTCACGAGGAACTCACCAGGACGTGGCGCGCCCCCTACTCGGCACGTGTTAATCGATGCCCTCCTTTTGGCTTTAGCATCTGTCGAGCAAGTGGGTGACGTGCAAGCTCTGTCAGTCAGTGCTTCCGGTCTTGAGTTTAGGCCTAACGACTGTAGAGTCGTCCTCAAACCGAGACACGGCTTTGTGCTAAAAGTGCTCTCCACTCCGTTTAGAGCACAAGTGATCACCTTTCTTGTGCTCCCCAATCCAGATGGTGAGCAGGGTCCCAATCCACTCTGCCCAGTTCGGGCTCTCAGAGTGTATGTCAAGCGCTCTGGCCAGTTTAGATACTCAGAGCAGCTCTTTGTGTGCTTCTGAGGCCGCTCTAAAGCGCTGCCGGTTACAAAGCAGACTCACTTGATAGTGGATGCTATAGCCTTGGCTTACGCCTCAGCGGGCTTGCAGTGCCCTATAGGTGTGAGGGCCCACTCCACCAGAGGAATGGCCTCCTCCTGGGCTTGGTCCAGTGGGATTTCTAGTGGTGATATTTGTGTGGCCGCCGGCTGGTCGCCGCAGTCTACTTCACCAGGTTTTATATCTATAACTGCAGGCACAGACTTTGTCCGCTTAATTCTACCTAATCCCCTTTGTAAGTGGAGAGGGTTATGTTATGGATATGTATATGTGCTGGTATCTTTTTTGGTAACTGTATCATAATAAACTTTAAGCAAATGTGATGTTAGTGATGCGAGTGATTCTTTACTTCAGTGGAATATTTAACATCATGAGTTGATCTAGGGCGCCTTACGTTTTTTGTTGTTGACATGTAGAATACCTCACACATAAAGCCACCAAAACCCCCCCCCCCAATAATCTCATATGATTCACTATGAACTGTGCTGTCAGTCACAAACATACACACACAAACATAGTCCTTTAAATGAGTGAGTCTCATCAGGTTTCTCAACAGGGCAGGTGTTGTTTCAGGTAGTTTATTCTTCTTACCTGTTTCTTGATTACATACTCGTCTCCTGCCTCTGCCTTGAGACGCTCAATCTTCTCTTCCTGCTGCTTTGCCTCCTTTATGTACAACACCTCCTCTTTGGCCAAACTGAAAGAGAGAGAGAGAGAGAGACAAGAATGAGAATGGATAGAAGTGAGTTTTACTTTTTAAAAAAAAAAAAAAAAAAAAAAAAAAAAAAAAAAAAAATTTTTTTTTAACGGAG
>NW_015505240.1:3038654-3040599 GCF_001515645.1 Sinocyclocheilus grahami
AAAAAATAAAAAAAAATCAATACTTATGTCTAACTGATGCTGTCAAGAATTTACTGCCATGAAGTCAAATAACTAATAACAAATAGCTAACTTGCAGATCTCTCAAAAGACAAATACACCACTTTTAAGGGCCCAAAATCAGAGAACCAACTTCATATGTCTTGAAGTTTCACATTACTAATCTTTCTTTTTTTACTGCATTTTACATAAATAAAAACAATGCAATTATAGTTTAATAAGGTTGATATATACATAATACAACAAAGATGACAACTAAGATGTAGACAATGTTGTGTAAATTAAGGAAAATACACTGTTTAAAAGTTTGGGGTCAGTAAGACTCTAAAGAAATTAATACTTTTATCAAAGCAAGGATGCATTAAACCGATCAAAAGTGACAGTAAAGACATTTATAATGTTTCTATTTCAAATAAGTGCTATTCTTTTAAATTTTCTTTTCATCCTGGGGAATTTTTTTTTTACCTGTTTCTGCTAAAATATTAAGCAGCACAGCTGTTTTCAACACTGAAAATAAGAAATAAGAAATGTTTCTTGAGCAGCAAATCAGCATATTAGAATGGTTTCTGAAGGATCATGTGACAATGAAGACTGGAGTTATGCTGAAAATTCAGCTTTACATCAAAAGAATAAATTGCATTTATTCCAGTTTATTCCAAAAGAAAAGTTATTTTAAAACGCAATATTTTACAACAGTACTATTTTTACAGCATTTTTTATAAAAAAAAAATGCTGCTTTGAGCATAAAATATTAATCTTAAATCTTAACAACCCTACATTTTTGAACACTACTTAATTGAAACAACATGAAATGGTAAAACACAAACAAATGCAAGATGTTAACACACCTTTTTAAGATTCCCTACAAAATTTCAACCCATAATCAAACACCTATATATTCTACTGTATCCTACTGTAAACACATCCTTCCCTATTCTCGTCTTTTTCCTCTTCCTTAATGATTATCTACTGTAAATCTCAGAAAAGCTGCATTCTTGTTAGCCGCTAAACTGCATCAGCTACTTCCTGATCGCTACGCTAATCTGTCTTTTAATGGCATCACTTGCACACACTCACAAAGACACTGTACTGCCCCTACTAGGATTAATTGATCATCAATTTAGTCCCTAATTTGGACCAAGTCAGGTGGCAAATGGGCCACTTTTGCTTGATTGTTAGTGAAAACGTAGAGCGAGTACATTGATAAATTTTGATTATTTATCAATTATGGCCAAATGAACTAAATGCACTGAATAAATTCGCGGCCTGATTGCCGTAATGGAGTTTGAAAATATCACTATTGATAATGATTCTAGCTAATAGCTGCTTTCCGTCTGCGGCCTGCTCGCTTGTCGGGGACGACATGGCATTGCGGAATTCATTTTTCATAAAATCAGCCGTGTGTGTGTGTGTGTGTGTTAGTCAGAGAAAGAGAGAGAGAGTGCAAGACACTTCTCCATTAATCAAACATACTGCCAGATTCGTCTCCGTCTGCGACAATATGTCATATTTTACGTCAATTACGCCGGTTTTAACAGGCTTCAATCACGACGCCCTGGTGCAATTCTCAACATATGCTCAAAGTAAGGCTTTCTCTGACATGCACGCAAAAATGAGACCACAGTAAAAGGAGAGGGGGTGCAACCACCGAGGAAGCCGGAGGGGTGGAAAGATCGGGGTGTAGCATAATTCTAATAAAAGTGAGAGACAGGCTAATGAAAAAGTGTCATGCTGATGTTAATTTCTTGTTTCTGCAGGGTGATGTGGGAGCTGCTTATAGCAGGGGCGGAGCTGGGCAGCTGTAAATGGGGCTGCCAGGGCTGCTTCCTTCAGCTTAATGGAAAAAGCATCTCTCTGGAAAATAGAGAAAAGAATTAGACTCGACACACACATTCTCTCCCCTCTAATACTGTATTTTTGAGGCGGC
>NW_015505240.1:3040609-3072542 GCF_001515645.1 Sinocyclocheilus grahami
CACCTAGCTCTATACTCCACTGTATCCTACTGTAAACACACCCTTCCCAAGTCTCTTGTCTTTTTCCTCTTTCTTAAAGATATCAACCGTCAATCTCAGAAAAGCTGCATGCTTGCTAGCCACGACACTAACCTGCATCAGCTACTTCCTGATCGCTACGCTAATCTGTCTTTTAACGGCATCTGTCTCCGTCTCCCTCGCACACCACTCACGAAGACACTGTACTGCCCCTACTAGGATTAATTGATCATCAATTTAGTCCCTAATTTGGACCAAGTCAGGTGGCAAATGGGCCACTTTTGCTTGATTGTTAGTGAAAACGTAGAGCGAGTACATTGATAAATTTTGATTATTTATCAATTATGGCCAAATGAACTAAATGCACTGAATAAATTCGCGGCCTGATTGCCGTAATGGAGTTTGAAAATATCACTATTGATAATGATTCTAGCTAATAGCTGCTTTCCGTCTGCGGCCTGCTCGCTTGTCGGGGACGACATGGCATTGCGGAATTCATTTTTCATAAAATCAGCCGTGTATGTGTGTGTGTTAGACAGAGAAAGAGAGAGAGAGCAGGAGACACTTCTCCATTAATCAAACATACTGCCAGATTCGTCTCCGTCTGCGACAATATGTCATATTTTACGTCAATTACGCCGGTTTTAACAGGCTTCAATCACGACGCCCTGGTGCAATTCTCAACATATGCTCAAAGTAAGGCTTTCTCTGACATGCACGCAAAAATGAGACCACAGTAAAAGGAGAGGGGGTGCAACCACCGAGGAAGCCGGAGGGGTGGAAAGATCGGGGTGTAGCATAATTCTAATAAAAGTGAGAGACAGGCTAATGAAAAAGTGTCATGCTGATGTTAATTTCTTGTTTCTGCAGGGTGATGTGGGAGCTGCTTATAGCAGGGGCGGAGCTGGGCAGCTGTAAATGGGGCTGCCAGGGCTGCTTCCTTCAGCTTAATGGAAAAAGCATCTCTCTGGAAAATAGAGAAAAGAATTAGACTCGACACACACATTCTCTCCCCTCTAATACTGTATTTTTGAGGCGGCAGGCTGGCGACGAGACCCGGTGACAAAAGCAAATTACGTCTGTCATTTTATTAAGTGCATCCGCTGAGCTAGGCCAGAAAACACTGACTGGAATACATCACCAAAAAGAAGAAGAAAAGAATAGGGTAGAAGGGAGACGGTGGAAGACGGAGAAGACAACAAGATGTGGGATTGGCAGGCAGTTCGTTTAGATCAACACCATCCCATTTCAAAGCAAAGATGAAGAGAAAATTCTGTAAAAATAGCTAATCTATTTCTTTAATTTCTTTACAGGACAAAAATTATGATATTTTGCAAGATATTTTGGACTAAATGCTTCAAATTGAGCAGAGAACACTATTGAGTTGGCATGAGATCTTGACCACTTCATAGGGCATTTCAGGAATTCCCTGGAGGTGTTTGAAGACGTGAAGTTCAGGGATGTAGCAGTATGAGAGGAGCTTGACCTGAAAGTGTAATTAACTGACATTACAAGCACCCACATGTACTACAGCACCAGGTCTTACAGCATGTTTACACGTCACCTCAGAATAACTCTTCATAGCCCAGCATCACCAAACAGGGCAAGAACAACAAACGTCATTGGTGGAAAGGATGACCACTTTACAATATGTGATTTAAAACTGTCTAGCAGCATCAATATTTGCACAACAGTGTGGTCTGAATCGGAAATACAAAACGTTCATAGAAAATAGCAGTGCCAGAAACACTGGAGTAATCATGATAAAAAAATGCCACTTAATTTATATTGCAAAATTACCACATTGTAAAAATATCCTGGTGAGTTTACTATAAAAAAAAAACAACAGCTCTGGTTGCCAGAAATTCACCTTAAAAATGCATTGACAGTGTTTAAGTTATTACACAATGTCAGCATATTTCTAAATCGGTGTTGTACCTTAAAATGTACTGGTTACCACCATAATACAAGTAGTAAAATAAAAAAACCACATGATAAACTTCATGTAAAATATGTGAAAGCATAAAATAATGCAATAAACATTAACAAAATAACAGAAAATGTAACAAATACAAACAACCTAAATGTACATTACTGATACAAAAAAATAAGAAGAAACTAAAATATTTAAATAAAATATCATATTTGATTTGCCACACAGGCACTTCTGGGAATGTCCTTATACGATTTAACGAGAGGACAAGACTTGTGCTACTTGACCATACAGAAAAAAAATGAACACCCATGGACCCAGAGCAGGTGAAGATATAAACTGAAGCTAGTGCAAACATACAAACAGACTTAAAATGAGTAAACCATGAGACCATCAAGCAGCCCACACCTCACAGGTCTGACAAATGAAGAAATGCAATTCAGCAATACAGCGTTCAAAGGTGGACAAAATCAATTATCTGACCTGGAGTCAAGAAGGCCCAGTCTGAGTGAACCACAGAGGCCTGTGGGGAGAGAATCCGGAGACAAATCTATAGAACCTAAAGACTCAGCTGAAAGAAAACAAAGCAACTCGCACTGCTCTAATCGATACGAAGGCTGGACCGTCCACATAGAGGGCAAAAAACAGATGGGAAATCCAGAAGAAACATGTCTGAGAGACACGAACAATGTGTCTGTCGTTGCTGGGCCTGACAGCGGGAATGTTCCATCATAAAACCATCAATCGACACCAACAGTGCCCATGCAATGAGCTAAATTCAACAGAAATAAATTCAGACACCTAGAAGTGATTGGTCCCTCATGTGAACATCAGCTGAGTTTGACAGGCCAAGCGTTCAGTTCTTATCGTGGCGCGGCTTATTACGATGTTGTCTCCTGTGTTGGCATGGTGTGCAAGTTGTTTCCTAACCCTCTCTCCTTCTCAATCCCACTGAGAATCATTCCCACACTTCCATTACCAGCCCTATCAAACAGGCCCATCTCAATCAGGCCCTCATCTGGTCAATCAATGCAAACAGCAGTCAGGTGGGGATTAAGAAGAGAAAAGGAGGGGTGAGGAGAGGATGAGGCAAGATCTGAGACACTCGCAGAACACAAATGACCAACTTTAATACCAGTCTAACATTCGTTAAGCGCTTCTAAGATCCTGGTCTTACTGGAGACTGTCAGTTGTACAAACCAAATATAATCAATGTCAATGAGATCATATGTAGGTCACAGGTCATATCTGATGCTATAAAGTTTGTACATTCATGCTAAATTCAAAAATAAAGAAATAAACCCAAAATATGTATTTATGTATGCATGCGCTTTGAATACACCCGGTATCCTAGTTTTCCTCATCTACTTTGTACTTAGGGCTGCACGATAAATCGCATGTGATTGTCATGCGCATCTAGTCAGTAAAGCCGGTTCTGTGATTAATAGTAAATCTCCATCACATGCTTTCAGATGGATACACAGAGCCGTAGATCACTGACAAGCTATGCAATATGGTGTTCATAATCGCAGATGAGTCGCATTTGATTATGAACGCCATATTGCATAGCTTGTCAGTGTAAGTGTTTTTATTAATGCCATTTATGTTTTTGTTAATACAGTGTATAGCACTAGTCAACTAAATGAATGTAACATGGCAAAGATGTAAGGGAAATGTCATTTTGGAATTTCTGTGGTCTAATGTGATATTGTTGTTCATGTTCTTGTTCATGATGAAATTTTCTTTTATTGCTGTAAATAATTTATAGCATTAACAAGATGACCCGCTGTATTCATTTTGGGAGCGATGACTGATTTAATGTATTTTTATTCCATTGCCTGTATATAAGATTAGTATTGACCAAGTTCAGAGGCTGTCATATGTGGATTAACCATGTTGTGTATTTTCAGCAGTTTCAATATGAAAAATAACTTTTATACTGATTCAATGGATTTATTGCATTTTTGAAAAAAAATAAAATAAAAATAAGTGTCATGGATTGACATGTAATATACATAATATATAAAATAATAACATTTTATAATAAATCTTTGAAAATCTAAATCTGGATTTGAATTTATGTTATTATAACGTAAAGATGCTATGTGAAAGTTTGAAACAGAAAATATGGTTTTCATTTTGCCAATTTCTTGGTAAAGAAAACATTTTTACTCAAATTAATGAAAATTTATAGTGTTTTGGAACCAAACTTTTCATATATATATATATGATGACATTAAAA
The DNA here is from genome assembly GCF_001515645.1 of Sinocyclocheilus grahami. Taxonomy (NCBI): domain Eukaryota; kingdom Metazoa; phylum Chordata; class Actinopteri; order Cypriniformes; family Cyprinidae; genus Sinocyclocheilus; species Sinocyclocheilus grahami. Next base: position 3,044,803 of record NW_015505240.1, read on the forward strand.
AACTCTATTTAAGGATCACAGTGCAGTCCCAAATCATCATTCATTATAATCTTAAATCTTTACAAATCTCTGCCATGATCCTTCAATCCACTAGTTAACAATATGTCAGCAAGAACTTTTTAATAATTTAAAATATAATAAAATTTAGTATGATCACTTATTCTTTTATATATTTTGATAAATACAGGTCAAATTAAGCATGTTGTTTTAAATATATTTGTTACACTGAATGACAATGGAACATTATTTCATTTCGTATTTTGACATTTTATTTCCACAAAAGTTAGAAACAGTAGATGCTAGCATTTAATATATTTATATAAAACCCTCTTATGTAAATGTTATTTGATGTGTACACCAAAATGGGACGTCTAGTGTTTGACCCACCCACACACACACACACACACACACACACACACACACACACACACAATATATATACATTAAACTAACGTATATATAAATATTCTGTACTACACACACACACACATACATAAGTCAATAACAACACACTTATTAAATAATCAATAATTACAACTAAACAAATCAGATCAGATTACGTAATTCTTGATCATCTTTAATTATAGTCCTGACAAACACATCTGCTGCTTGACAGAGTATAAAAATATATATTGCATGTGGCATCAACACAGCCTCAAATTCTTCATTCAACCCCTTATTTCTGTCTAATTTTGTTGGACTCGTAAACAAATATAAATGAACAAATAACACTTATGAGTTGTATAACATCAGCTTTCAAGCACTGAAAGTGACTGGGGTATTCAGCATCTGGACAATGCTACAGCAGCTGTCAGAGCACCGGGCTGTATTTACAGCTTCCGCCTAATGAGGACACTCAGCTGCGGCGTATGCCCCTGGAGGAGCGCGGTGAATCCGCGGCCTTATTCTGCTGACATTAATACACTTAAAGGATAAGATTACTCAGTCTTCTTACCGTTTAACCACACCGGTCTTGATTTTTATTTGCTTTTAAAATGTGATTTATGCAATAACGTCTAAATTAACTAGTTTTTTTTAGTGAAAGTGACCTGACATGTGGCCAAGTATGGTGACCCATACTCGGAATTAGTGCTCTGCATTTATCCCATCCTAAGTGCACACACACACACACACACACACAGTGAACACACACCCGGAGCAGTTGTTTCATTCAAAGTCAAAAATAGTATTTAATATGAAACAAATCTAAGGTCAAAGGTCAGGTAGAAATAGCTTCCTGAAATACAACTGCACATTGTCAGTTCTTTAGTACAGATTTAGTCTAGATAGCAGATATTATTCACTGGCCAAGAGCTAAAATGGTGTTCAGACTCTTTGATCAGAGGGGAATGGTGAATTAAATGCAATCCAATACACTGAAAATTTCCACAAAGCTGCTGCAATTGAGCTGTATACTCACCATTGATATTGTTTACCGCAATAATCATTTACTGCGATTCCAGCTTCTACGCCGTTCATTCACAAATTACCGTGCTTAATAGGAAACCAAACCATCGGGCTTCTGAATTCCCAGCATTTTATGTTCGCTTTTATCGCTTGGACACTTTTTACAAGTGACCAGAGGAAAATAATTGCGGGCTTATTAGATGATTTCTCTTTAATGAAATAAATAAATAAAATAAACCGTCATTAACTCCGGTTCCAGGAGGTTAGAAGGAGAGAAAAAATACTTATTCATTCGCACTGCTACCGGAACGACCTAATGATGTAGGATTTCAGATTTGTCACGCTTTAATGTGATTCATTATATCTAAAAGTGACTTCAAAAAGCCTAGATATCACCTTGTCTAATACATTTTTCTTCCCCGCTGACACCCTGATAAGGGGCCACCCGTGCTCCGGTCTGAGATGACAGCCGTTATTATCATCCGGCCCTCATGCACACGCTCCTAAAACTAGCCCCCGAGCTGAAAGTTAGCATAAAAAAGAGCCGTTTTTCTTGCTTTCCCTCTTCTTCTTTCTCTGACTCGTTGATTATTGGTATTTTCCTAGTTTTCCAAACTAATAAGTGGCACTATCAAGCATTTGGAAGCGCCCAGAGAGCCGCAGACAAGCTGCTGGGCCTAATTGATATTGAGCGAGTCGCGGGTAGGCTGAACGGGGCCACTGCTGGCTAATTTGCAGTTTAATCAGCGTCAGTAATGAGAGCGGCTGATTAGCGCTGCCTGGAAATAAAAGAGAGTTACAAGGAACGTCTGTCAGAGTCCGGTGATAATTCAGGACTAATTGTGGTGATTAGAGCAAACTGGATGACTTTGGAGTTTTCAAAAGCAGTGTGTGTGTGTGTGTGTGTGTGTGTGTGTGTGTGAACTCCAGTTGCTTTCAACAAAGCCCCCCTTTCTAATATTCAATTAAACATTTAATAATGTAAATCAGTGTTCAAAAGCATGAAGAATGTCTGTCATACCAGACAGTATATTTGATCACATAAACCCAATAGTTGCTAATTCATTTACTGATGTACTCGCTCTTCCCTGCGTTTGGATTCGAATTAGCCTATACATAAAACAAAGCAGCGATGTGCATCTGGTTCCGTACCCTTCGTATTGATAAAATGTGCACTACAAAAGACTAAACTATCATGCACAAGCATCACCATCTTGAGGTGGTAGTAGAAGTATATGTGAAAATATGAAGGGTTTACAAGATTAAAAACAGGATTTTAACTTCTAATTTATGATTTGATTTGTATTAATGCTAATGCATGTTAAATTACAGAACTGGTATCTTTTGAATCAGCAGGTTCTTGGTTAGTTTGATATGTAATATTACTGTTTATCATCTACAAGGAAAAAAATATACATATCAAGACTAGGCATATCTGATATTCATTTACTGATGTACTCGCTCTTCCCCGCGTTTGGATTCGAATTAGCCTATACATAAAACAAAGCAGCGATGTGCATCTGGTTCCGAACACCACCGCTGGCACTCTTTTATACCCTTCGTATTGATAAAATGTGCACTACAAAAGACTAAACTATCATGCACAAGCATCACCATCTTGAGGTGGTAGTAGAAGTATATGTGAAAATATGAAGGGTTTACAAGATTAAAAACAGGATTTTAACCGTTGCTTTCAACAAAGCCCCCCTTTCTAATATTCAATTAAACATTTAATAATGTAAATCAGTGTTCAAAAGCATGAAGAATGTCTGTCATACCAGACAGTATATTTGATCACATAAACCCAATAGTTGCTAATTCATTTACTGATGTACTCGCTCTTCCCTGCGTTTGGATTCGAATTAGCCTATACATAAAACAAAGCAGCGATGTGCATCTGGTTCCGTACCCTTCGTATTGATAAAATGTGCACTACAAAAGACTAAACTATCATGCACAAGCATCACCATCTTGAGGTGGTAGTAGAAGTATATGTGAAAATATGAAGGGTTTACAAGATTAAAAACAGGATTTTAACTTCTAATTTATGATTTGATTTGTATTAATGCTAATGCATGTTAAATTGCAGAACTGGTATCTTTTGAATCAGCAGGTTCTTGGTTAGTTTGATATGTAATATTACTGTTTATCATCTACAAGGAAAAAAATATACATATCAAGACTAGGCATATCTGATAACAGATCACTATAAATTGTAACGTAGACACATGCATTTACTGTAAAGCTGCTTTGAAACCATGTGTATTGTGAAAAGAGCTATACAAATACATTTGAATTGAATTAAGCAGACGGCAAAGGTTGTAATGCCACCTTTTTCATTTTCCCTATATACTTACTACTAAATCCATAAAAAATTAACAAAATGTGACAAAATGTGTGTGTGAGCCACATTGAAGATTTATGTATTATTTGTTTCTAACTTTATTTTCATTAAAATGCTTGGGATATTTTTTCTAAACAAGTAATGTTAATTATATAAAATTATGCATATTTACAAATGAAAATATTCTAATACTTATGATCAATGTGTCCTTGTTGAATAAAGGTAAAAAAAAAAAAATTCTTACTGAGTACAACTGTATTTGATAATACATTGATAACACTGATAATAAGAAATATTTCCTGAGCAACAAATCAGCATTAGAATAAAATCATTGTACATGACACTAATTTGCACATATGATTTTTTTGTTGCAATTTTTCTATTCTAAAAAAAAAAAAAAAAAGGGAATTTTCTTTGTAAAATATGTGTGTGTGTGTGTGTGTATGGCACAAAATTGAGTCTGAATCTTAGAGGCCTAATTATCAAACAAAGCTGCTAATTTCCATCTTTTTTTTTTTTTTATGTTTCTTGATCAGCAAATCAGCATATGAGAATGATTTCTGAAGGATCATGCTTTGCATCACAGGAATAAATTAAGTATTAAAATATAATAGAAGAAAGTTTTAAATTGTAATATTTCACAATGGTCAAAATAATGCAGATTTCTTTCAAAAACATTTAAAAAATCTTTATTCCAAACTTTTGACTTGTAAATCAGTGTGTAAATAAGCAACATGTGCAGCACTGGGGTCCTACAGAAGCACGAGTGGGCTTTAGTGGGTTGTCTATGTCATGCTGGTGTGATCTGGTTCATTGTTTTACTTAATAAACCCGAGCGGAGGGCTGGATATACCATGCTTTTATTCTTATTGTCCCGTATGACCCCGAGTCTTTTACTGTGTAAGCTGCTGCCGGGCGGATCGATAATCCTCCCGGGGTTTATCCATACGTGCTATTCTAATGTCAGAGAGCAGGCCCCAATTGATAATGATAAATATTTTGCCGGAAGATTAGGTGAAGGGAGCGTGTCGTGGAGGAGCTCTATATTCCAGCCCCGCTAACCTCTGGCTCCGCGCGGCGAATCGGGATTCATCCATCCGAGTGTCAATGGCTGTCTTGTTGAGAGCATCAGTGAGTAAACACGGTGGACGGGGACGGCGCACCAGCTCTCGACAGAGACCCCCAACGGACGCCCCCCTCCCATCCTCCGTCCTGCTGTTCCCACTTTGTCCTCCATCAATCACCGCCATTGTGTCCTGGATGTTAGATAGAGTCACTTAATATCCTCTTCTTCATCTGTCCGCTCCGGCGGCACATGATGCGCCTGCGAGAGCCGAAGGACACTGTGTACGGATGGGGGACGGGGAGCCAGGGACTGGTACCCTAAATGTGTGTGTGTGTAAGAGAGAGAGAGAGCGAGAGAATCCAAACATAACCTGCTGTAAACCAGACAAATAAAATAAGACCAGACATATGCATGTTTTTGTTTTACACGCTCAAAAATAATAATAATAAAAAAGGTTCTCCATGTTTCACTGTATAACATTCTTGAGTTGCTTTATGGTTCTTTGGAGAATATAGAATTTTACAAATAAAAAAAAATAAATAATAATAAACGAATACAATTGTAAAAAGGTTAGCGAGAGAATCCAAACATAACCTGCGGTAAACCAGACAAATAAAATAAGACCAGACATATGCATGTTTTTGTTTTACACGCTCAAAAATAATAATAATAAAAAAGGTTCTCCATGTTTCACTGTATAACATTCTTGAGTTGCTTTATGGTTCTTTGGAGAATATAGAATTTTACAAATAAAAAAAAATAAATAATAATAAACGAATACAATTGTAAAAAGGTTCATAAATAATAATAATAATAGTTGCAAGTAAAAAAATAAGCCCACTCATGGACAAATTAAAACATAAAATGCTATAATAATAATAATAATAATAATAAATGTTTATTTTATATAGTACCTTTCTACAAACTCAATTTATGTTTACAATAAAAAAAAGCATTTTATAAATAAATTAATAAATATAAAATTCTAACAATAAAAATGAATCAAATTGTAAAAAAGGTTGTTAAATAATAATAATAATAATGTCACATTTTTAATTGTAAGTAAATTAAATTGTATTATGCGAATATACAAATATTTTGGGACTCTAAATAATACCTAAAAGGCAATAATAATAATGTTGATGATGATATTTTTTTAATTTTATATAGTGCCTTTCTACAAACTCAGTCAGACATTTATTAACTCAAATTGGACATTTATAGTCCACAAAGATCAAGCTTATACGTTTATTTACCTGCAATTTAAAAATGCATGCAATGCAATAAATGCAAAAGACCTGTAAGATCCGCTAAGGCATGCTTTGTAAATGTATTAATTTAGCTATATAAATGCATTATTTGTTGAGTTAATTGTCTGCAGTTGATTTAAACAGCCTGCTGGGTTTTTTTTCTTAAAAATATAAAAGTAAAAATAAAAGATGTAGTCTTAATAGTTTCAATTTACAGGTATTTAAAAACTGTGCAAAAGAAATGCAAATAAAGAAATAAATCAGCAGTTTGTGTAGGATTGCAACACAGACCTGACTCGACTTGAGGTTTCCCGCTGTGCCTCAATATTGACTCTTACAATTAGCATCAATATCAGAGCCATTAGTGACCATATTATTGTGGGATTGAAATCAAAGTGAATTCATAATGACTACAGCGAACAGCACGACACGGTTAAAGGGCGGAGCGATTTGAAAAATAGCCCTTTCATTTCATAAAGCCTTCTCAACAAATAATAAATTGACCTCTTAATAAATGGTGCAATGTTCAAACCTTGAGCAGCCGCTTAACTAATTAGGATTAAATTCCAGTATATTAGAACGCCCTAATTTGTCAATTAAAAAATGCTTAGCGACCATGGCATTGAATTAAGCATTAGACATATCTGAGGACCTCCCTATCTCCATGCATTCCCTTGTAAAAAATGACAAAGAAAAAAACTTCTTGTGGCATTAATTGTTTCTTAATTATGCATATACTGGCTCTAAAATATAGGTTTTCACTAAAGGCAAATTCACTGCACAATTTTTAATAAATGAAGATATTGTGTGTGAAAAGAAACGGTGTCATACATGTTCCCAGACCTCATCAGCGTGATTTATGGAGTTAAACAGTCACCTCTGAATGATGGTCTTTCATGTGCCCTCCTGTTTAAAATGGAGACATCACCTATCCCGGCCCAGTATTTATTTATGGAAGATTTTTTGACAAATAGGCAGCGCTGCCACGCGTGGATGGCCGTCCTCATTCCGCGCACGGCTTGTTTACAGCACCAACACCATTTCCACGGATTAAACAAATCACACACACATAGACCTAGAACAGGTGAGCAAGATAAACGGCCTTTTCCACAGATGACCTTCCTGGCCTTTAGGTAACATGAAGACGCAGAGTTTTAGAGTAAACAAAGTATTTTACCCTTTTTAAATATTTCTATTAAAAATATTTTTATGTTTTATTATTTTGAATGATGATGATGATAATCTTAATCATCATAATCATAATCTGATATGAATGACATACTGTATTAATATTTTTTGTATAAAAAAAAGATTAATATGCAATGTTACTTATGTGTAGGCCTTTAAAAATATTTTTATTAAAAAGAAAATGTTTTTTGTTTTATTTTGAATAATAATAATCTTCACATTATTCTTATTATATGAATGACATACTATATGAATATTTTGTAGAAAAATGTTAATATTATTCAATGTTACTTATGCATCAACCACTGTCATGACGTAAAAATATAAATATTCCTAAAATAGGCTGTTTTAATAATAATATATTATAATAATATATTCTTCATATTATTATTGTTAATGACATACTAAATTCATATTTTTGTTCAAAAAATCTATATGCAACGTTACTTATGCATTAAACACTATTATATATATACACACAGTCGTGGTCAGAATTATTGGCACCCTTGGTAAATATGATCAAAGAAGGCTGTGAAAATAAATCTGCATTAATCATTTTGATCTTTTATTAAAAAAAATTCACATAAATCTAACCTTTTATTGGAGAATAAGAATTTGAAATGGGGGGAAATATCATTATGACATAAATGTTTTTCTCTAATATACATTGGACACAATTAACGGCACCCTTGTATTCACAGCTTTTTGAAACCTCCATTTGGCATAATAACAGCTCTGAGTTTTCTCCTATAATGCCTGATGAGGTTAGAGAACACCTGACAAGAGATCAGAGACCATTCCTTCATCCAGAATCTCTCCAGACCCTTCAGATTCCCAGCTCCATGATGCTGATCCTCTTCAGTTCAGCACACTCATTTTCTACAGGGTTCAGGTCAGAGGACTGGAATGGCTTTAGCAGAAGTTTGGTTTTGTGCTCAGTGACCCATTTTTGTGTTGTTTTTAAGGTTTGTTTTTGGATTATTGTCCGGTTGGAAGATCCAAACATGGCCCATTATAAGATTTCTAACAGAGTCAGTCACTTATTGATTTTTTTATCTGTTGGTATTTGATAGAATCAAAGATGCCATGTATATAAACAAGATGTCCAGGACCTCCAGCAGAAATATAGGCCCACAACATCAAAAATACAGCAGTATATTTCATTGTACACATGGGGTACTTTTATCCCTGTGTGCACCAAACCTATCTTGAGTGTTTGCTGCTAAAAAGCAAATTTTTTTGCTACATCTGACCATAGAAGCCAGTCCCATTTGAAGTTCCAGTCGTGTCTGACAACAGAATATGCTGGGGATTGTTTTTGGATGAGAGCATTTTCTTTTCTTGATTTTCATGTTCTCTCAAACAACATGTGGTGTAGGTGCTGTTTGATTTTTTTTTTTTTAGGTTTTCTGATCCTGAGACTCAACTATTTTCTGCAATTCTCCAGCTGTGGTCCTTGGAGAGTCTTTAGCCTCTCAAACTGTCCTCCTCACCGTGCATTAGGATGATATAGACACGCATCTTCTTCCAGGCAGATTTGTAACATTTTCTGTTGATTGGAAATTCTTAATTATTGCCCTGATGGTGGAAATGGGAATTTTCACTGCTCTAGCTCTTTTCTTAAAGTCACTTTCTAATTTGTGAAGCTCAATTATCTTTTGCTGCACATCAGAAATATATTTGGTTTTTCTCATTGTGATGGATGATTAAGGGAATTTGGCCTTTGTTTCCCCTTCTGTTTATATTCCTGTGAAACAGGAAGCCATGGCTGGATACTTTCATGTTCATAATCATGAATATACTTCACAGATATTTTACTCATAAGAATTTCTAGGGGTGCCAATAATTGTGTCCAACGTGTATTTGAGAAAAACATTTCATAATGAGATTTTCCCCCATTTTCAATTGTTTTAGTTCAATAAAAGTTAGATATTTGTGATTTGTTTTTAAATAAAAGATCAAAATGATTAACAATGCAGATTTATTTTCACAGTCTTCTTTGATCATATTTACCAAGGGTGCTAATAATTCTGACCATGACTGTACATCTATTAAAATGTGTGTGTGTGTATAGCTGCACTTCACATCATATTGTTATTGTATAGACGACATATTATACAAATATTTTTGCAAAACAAAATATATGCATGTGTGTGTATATATATATATATATATATATATAATATATGTATAAATATAAATATGCCCAAAAACTCAGTGGCACTCAGGAGAATATATTTTGCCTTTTATAATAATAATAATAATATTTTAATATGAATGACATTCTATAGGAATATTTTAGTAAAAAATTAACCAATAAAACCAATAGATAAGTATCAACCAATAGTATGATACGTATGTATCGACTATCATCGTGTAAAAATATAAATATATGTGACCCTGGACCACAAAACCAGTCATAAGGGTCAATTTTTCGAAATTGAGATTTATACACCGTTTGAGCTTTCCATTGATGTACGGTTTGTTAGGATATGGCAATATTTGGCTGAGATACAACTATTTGAAAATCTGGAATCTGAGGGTGCAAAAAAATCAAAATACTGAGAAAATCACCTTTAAAGTTGTCCAAATGAAGTTCTTAGCAATGCATATTACTAATCAAAAATTAAGTTTTAATATATTTACGGTAGGAAATTTACAAAATATCTTCATGGAACATGATCTTTTCTTAATATCCTATTGTTTTTTGGCATAAAAGAAAAATCTATAATTTTGACCCATACAATGTTTTTTGGCTATTGCTAAAAATATTTTTATTTAAAATAAAATTAAGACTGGTTTTGTGCTCCAGGGTCACATATGCCTAAACACTTTTCTTGCTGCACTTTAGGAGAACAGACTGTGTTGTAATTATAACTCAAATAATAATATACAAAGATTTTGTCTGGGTTTAGGAGGGCAGTCTTTATGTTTTATCCTCCGTCCTCCTGATATCAGTGGGTATCCTGTTGTTTCATTGGCATTTCACAGTAAATTTCGGCACGGCCTCTGCTGTGGGAGCTGTGATGAGCCTCTCTAAAGAGGGAAGCACATCCCATCAGCTTCCATCAGATTTCACGACAGTTAGAGCTGCGATTCATGACACATAATGTAATAGCAATGAAAGATTTCCTCTGAACGGCGGGAGCCTCTCGAAGTAGGCCTAGATCAGGAAAATATTGTATAAATTTCTCTCTAATTTATTTCATCATTCCACATTAGGGACATATGAATTGTTCAAATTCGATAACAAGTACTCAGTTCAGTTCATTATGTAAGATAAATTAGACTTCGATAAAAATGCAGTGGCGCACAGTGGTTCCTTGAATGAAATGTAATTTGCGCGAGAATTTGTTTTATCTGTCACAAATATTCCCAATTAGCGAGCATAATTATTTGATAGTTTCTGCAATTATGGCCTGAACTGGTGGATTTGGAACAGTGTGGGACTGTAATTGGCCTAAATGCGATATTTTGCATATTTGCATAATGAGGAAATTGGTAGAAAATTGTGTTCACCCATTTGTGAAAGATCCTATGAATTTTATGAATTTGAAAGGTCTGTTCCTAGAGCCGGTGACTTTGCCTGCTGCTCCCGAAGGAGGAACTGCAGTGGAGCGGGCAGAAAGCCAAGAACAGAGGAGGAGAAAAGAGCAGGAGGAGAGAACGAGCGAAGGGGGATGTCAGAGAGAGAGAGAGAGAGAGAGAGAGAGAGAGGAGAATAGTAGCCACGGTCCCTCAGTCATTCAGAGTCAGCTAGAATAGTCCTTTAGTGATGAGAGGATACAGATTCCTGATTAGCAGCAATACACCAAATTGCTGCTAATACTATAGACAGATAGAATGATAGATAGAACAACAGATAGAAAGAATGATAGATGGAACAATAAATAGAACGATAGAACAACAGATCGAACAAATGAATGATAGAACAATGGATGGATGGATTGAAAGAAAGACAGATCTGTCAGGAATACCAACGTGACTTCAAATTTTCACAAAAATATACACAAAATTGCTGCTAATACTATATAGACAGATAAAACGATAGAATGATAGACAGAACAACAGCTAGAAAGAACGATTGATGGAACAATAAATAGAACTATAGAACAACAGATAGAAAGAACAATAGATGGAAGGATAGAAAGAATGATAGATAGGATGATGGGATGACAGACAGACAGATAGACCGAGATAGAAGGACAGAACGATAGATAGATAGATAGACAGACAGAACGATGGATAGAAGGATAGATAGAACGATAGATGGACAGATGGACAGAACGACATACAGACAGACAGATAGATAGATAGATAGATAGAATGACAGATAGATAGATAGAAGGACAGAACGATAGATAGATAGACAGACAGAACGATGGATAGAAGGATAGATAGAACGATAGATGGACAGATGGACAGAACGACATACAGACAGACAGATAGATAGATAGATAGATAGAAGGACAGAACAACAGATAGAACGACAGACAGACAGATAGATTGATAGAATGACAGATAGATAGATAGAAGAACAGAACAACAGACAGATAGATAGATAGAAGGACAGAACGATAGATAGATAGAATGACAGACAGACAGATAGATAGAAGAACAGAACAACAGATAGAACGATAGATAGAACGACAGACAGACAGACAGACAGATAGATAGATAGAAGGACAGAATGATAGATAGATAGATAGATAGATAGATAGATAGATAGATAGATAGAACGACGGCTGGATAGATAGATAAATAGATAGAATGACAGACAGATAGATAGAAGAACAGAACAACAGATAGAACGATTGATAGAACGACAGACAGACAGAACGATAGATAGATAGATAGAATGACGGATGGATAGATAGATAGAATGACAGACAGACAGACAGATAGATAGATAGATAGATAGATAGATAGATAGATAGAATGACAGATAGATAGAATGACAGATGGATAGATAGATAGATAAATAAATAGATAGAATGACAGAACAACAGATAGATAGAACGACAGACAGACAGAACGATAGATAGATAGATAGAATGACGGATGGATAGATAGAATGACAGACAGATAGATAGATAGATAGATAGATAGAATGACAGATAGATAGAACGACGGATGGATAGATAGATAGATAAATAGATAGAATGACAGACAGACAGACAGATAGATAGAAGAACAGAACAACAGATAGAACGATAGATAGATAGAATGACAGATAGATAGAAAGAACGACGGATGATAGATAGATAGAATGACAGACAGACAGACAGACAGATAGATAGATAGAATGACAGATAGAACGACGGATGGATAGATAGAATGACAGACAGACAGACAGATAGATAGATAGAAGGACAGAACGATAGATAGATAGATAGATAGAACGACAGATAGATAAAACGACAGATAGATAGAACGACGGATGGATAGATAGATAGAATGACAGACAGACAGATAGATAGAAGGACAGAACGATAGATAGATAGAATGACGGATGGATAGATAGATAGATAGATAGATAGATAGATAGATAGATAGATAGATAGATAGATAAATAGATAGATAAATAGATAGAATGACAGACAGATAGATAGATAGAAGAACAAAACAACAGATAGAACGATAGATAGAATGACAGACAGACAGATTGATAGATAGAAGGACAGAACGATATAGATAGATAGATAGATAGATAGAATGACAGACAGACAGATAGATAGATAGAAGGACAGAACGATAGATAGATAGATAGAATGACAGATAGATAGATAGATAGAATGACAGATAGATAGATAGATAGACAGATAGATAGATAGATAGATAGATAGAACGACGGATGGATAGATAGATAAATAGATAGAAGAACAGAACAGATAGAACGACAGACAGATAGATAGATAGAAGGACAGAACGATAGATAGATAGACAGATAGACATAAGGAATACCACTGACTTCAAACTTTCCAATCTAAATATGTAAATGACATGCAAATTATTGCTTTCTATAAAAACATCTCCATTAACTCTTAACAGCAAAAATCCTAACTGTAATTGCACTTATGATAATGCATGAATTAGTTCAAAATAATATTCAATATCTCATAGAAGGCATTACTGTTATTGTTATTATTGCCTCTGCTGTCGTGGCTGTTGTTGTAAAACAGTGATTAAGCGTGCGAGTGTTTGTGTGAAAGACACATGTTGATGGGCCGTCATAACTTCATGATGCTTTAACGCTGTTGCTCACACCAGCAGCACTTGACGTGTGACAGGACTGCTGTTCGTGTTTTGATTTATCAGTGAAATTAATTTCTCTTGACATTCATGTAAACCTCTATCCTCCTGATTTCTCTGCCATTTGGAGGTTTATCCACATCATTAAAAAGAACAATAATTAAAAACAACCAAAAACACAGGCAAGACATGATAACTTTCACTCTTATTAATAATGTTAATAGTATTAATATAAAATATTAAATTAACATTATTCAGTGTTATTAAATATAAATATTACATTAATATTATATAATAACGTGAAATAATATGTAGGCCTAATGCTTAAATGTGATCAATGTCATGAAGTTAGATTAAATTACTCTAATATAACAAAAATAGATGAGCTCTTTTATATATGTGTGTGTGTGTGTGTGTTTAATTTATAAACAGGTGATATTTAGTTTCAGTTTTGCTATATGAATTGTGCCATCAACAATATTAATATTCATGTTCAATTTTATAAAAGAAATTTACACAGTATAGTATATATAGTATTGTAAATATATCTAATTACATTACACATGATGCATTTCCATATGCACCATCTACATCTATCAATCATTATATTACTCTAATATAACAAAAATAGATGAGCTCTTTTATATATGTGTGTGTGTGTGTGTGTTTAATTTATAAACAGGTGATATTTAGTTTCAGTTTTGCTATATGAATTGTGCCATCAACAATATTAATATTCATGTTCAATTTTATAAAAGAAATTTACACAGTATAGTATATATAGTATTGTAAATATATCTAATTACATTACACATGATGCATTTCCATATGCACCATCTACATCTATCAATCATTATATAATGCTTCCTCGTGTCTTATTAATGCCAGATATACAAAATACTACCAAACCATATCATATTCATGATGTGTACGGATCACTACCCGAGACAAGCCACCAAAGCAAACACCGTCGCTTCAATAATAGCCCGAAAGAAGGAGGATAAAGCTCATATATACAGACTCTCATATAAAATATCGCTCAGCATTGGCCCATCCACTCAGCGCCGGCCATAAAGTGCTTGCAGTAATGATCCCCGCCATTTCATGGGGTATTACACCATAATGATGATGGCGCTGCCATTTGCATCCGAACCATCAGCCACCTTCATCTTTACCTCGCGCCACCGAATTTATAGAGCGTCGGTATCAAAAAAAAAGCAGACTGGAATAATATAACCAAGCTTAGTGTCACCGAGGGAGATTTATATATAAAAGACAGAGCACACTGTCATAACCAAACAGTGTGTGTTTATGTGTGTTTGAAAGAGATGAGAAAAAACGAGGAGGTAAAATTAAAAGATAAAAGTTGTAGTAGTAAAAAAAGGAGGCTGAGAGAGAGAGAAAAAGAGAGAGGGGGTGGGGGGAGGAAATAAGCAGATTAAGATGTACACTAAAATCCTCCAATGACAGCCCATAAAAGATGATAGGGGTTAGGATAGGGATTGGGGGGAGGAGGAGGTGTTGTCGAAACATAAAAATGTCTCTCAAAAACAACACACACACACACACACACTCCATAAAAGTGTTCCTCGGCAGATAATTCGCAACAACCAACCTGTGCAAACAGCATATAAACACACAAGCGCAAACACAAACAGACACACAATGCTCTCTTCGCACACAAACCCTCAGTGTATTTTACCATGGGAGTTAATGGGAATGAAATACCTCAGTGGATGAGTGCAGATGTGTTTGATACAAATAGTCATTTTCCTATTTGCTGGCTCATTGACTTTGATGAATGATGGGAGTTTGGGAGGACGCATGATGAATGGCAGCACCTTGGCTCCATTGCATGCCCTATTGATTCTCTTTCTTTATTACTGCAGCAACCCAGCTGCCTGATGCTGCTCTCTCTCTCTCTCTGGAAGAGAGGGGAGATGGGAGGTTTGGCTTTCTTTAGGGAGTGAGAGGGGGCAGAGGTGCTGTGTGTGTGTGTGATAGGCTGGCACTGTGGGAGGCTGCTTTTGAGCAGGTATATGTGGGGTAGTGGTTAATCACGCTGCTCGCAACTTATAGTGAGTTGCAGGTGCACGAGCATCCATTCTGGCTGCTTTAGTGAAAAGTGCCAAGGAACTTTGACTCACTGATACATTTTATTGGCTTGAGTGAATGTATATCATCAACTATGTACTCTAAATTTGATGCCATTCAGTTGGAAGTTGGCATTCTATTGTAATTTTCCAATAAGGAAATTCCAAATTTCCGAATTGAATGGAATGAAACTAAAAACAAGCTATTTAAATTTTTTGAAAAAAGCAATTTATTAAAGTTCACCCATATCCAAACAGCTATTTAGAGATTATTTTATGCAACTGTTGTACTCAGTGCCATCTTTCAACACAACGTTATAGCTTGGGGTTGGTAAGATTGATTAATGTTTTTGAAAGAAGTCTCTTATGCTCACAAATGCTGCACTTATTTGATCAAAAATACAGTAAAAATATTGTGAAATATTATTAAAATTTAAAATAGCTGTTTTCTATTTGAATATATTTTTTTATGTATTTTACTTCTGTGATGCGAAGCTGAATCATTACTCCAGTCTTCAGTGTCACATGATCCTTCAGAAATCATTCTAATATGCTGATTTGATGCTCAAGAAACATTTCTTATTATCAATGTTGAAAACAGATGTGCTGCTTAATATTTTTTTTTTTAGAAAACATGATACTTTTGTTTTTCAAAAGTCCTAAAGAATAGCATTTATTTTAAATATTTTGTAACAATTACTCTATTACTGGCATTTTGAATCAATTTAAAGCATCCTTGCTGAATAAAAGTAAAAATGTTATTTATTTTAAAATAAAAACAGAAATCTAACTAATCCCAAACTTTACCTTTAGCTTCCACATTTTCTCATTGAATATGCATTGAAATACATCACATTACAGAAGTAAATGAGTTACACCGATTAGACTGACAGACGTTTTGTGATAATCATGTACTTTTTAACTAGATTATTGCACAACATAAATTGTACGAATGAAAAAAAAAACATAAATATGACTTAATTATGTTACACCTTCCATGATTCACTCACACAAATCGGTTATTTCAGACTAAATGTTAATTTTCTCAAAGGAACATTTCCCTTCTTGAATCCCAAATTTTCACCTTCACACACACTGTCTATTTCCATCATGTCCACATCACCACACACACATTTGCTCTTGATTCTTAGTGAAATTATATTTTGATTGAAGGTAATTCGAGGCAAGACTGAAAGTGAGGTTAAACTTTTCTCGTTTTGATGGACAGTAAGTTTCAAGGCAGGTATGTTTGTGAAGAGACTATGAAAAACATAATTGCTCTGCATGTACACGCTTTGCTAAAGTTAATGAATTTGTGCAATATTTTTCAAATGCCAAACATGGATGCTTACGCGTGCTAAGGTAATTGTTCCAAAATGGAAACACATTAACTATACATTTAAAAAAGGCAACATAGTGGTTTTACGCTTTGCTCACACTCCATATAATGTTATGGCAACACTTTGTATAAATCACTCAAGAGACACTGTATGAAAATATGAGGCCAGGTGTATGATATCAACCTCATATCAGCACACAGCTATTTGTGGAAGATCTGGCTAATTATGGCTATTGAATCTGGCTAAAAATAATACTCCAGATTTACACTGAAGGAGGGACTAATGCCATATCTAGAGACCAGAATATCAGAGATTTGAGGGTGGGCTCCTTTGACTTAAGAAACCACCTAGCAACGACTCAAGAACAACCTAGCAACCAGGGTTATCCCCATTCAGAAATGAACAGACAACACCTTTTAAAATCCAATTCAATTACCGTTTTTAAGATGAATTTAAATGAAGTATCAAACATAATCCTGAATTAACATCTAAATTTAAGGAAATTTAATTCAAATTTGTATAATTCATATAATTTTAGAAGGAACACTTAAATAGAATGACTAAATAATAAAACTACAGAACGATAGATAGATAGATAGATAGATAGATAGATAGGACAGAATGACAGATAGAACGATAGGACAGAACGACAGATAGAATGATAGATAGAACGATTGAACAATAGATAGATAGATAGAAAGACAGAACGACAGATAGATAGATAGATAGGACAGAACGACAGCTAGAATGATAGCTAGAACGATAGATCGATAGACAGACAGACAGACCAATTTGCTTTAAAAACAAAAACACCCTAGCAACCACATAACGCAATGGCAACCACTGGCAACTTAACTGCTGAATCATCAAGTGCAAATGTGGTCAGATTCTAGCAGTCAGTTGAATACATCTTGTGTGTGTGTGTGTCCAGGCGGTCCAAGTCTGACGAGACTCAACACAAACTCAGAAAGGCTCCGTCACACACTCTGCTCGGGTCACTGCTCGGCCCACAGCAACGTCAGGCAGCAAAACACACCCCGCACTGTCAATCTGAAAGCTGAGAGGGTGGACTGACTAACAGGCCTATTCCACAGCTCGGTGCTCCAAAACACACACAGCTAGCTTCTCTTGCTTTCTCAGACACACAATCCGGTGTAACTATATGTGACGTATAATCTAATTATACATCCACCGCCGAAAACAGAACTCAGGCAGTTTATTTCTGTACATTATGTTGTCATTCCTTCAATTTTACTCATTGAAGCATGTTTCATCTTCAGAGTAGAAAAAAAAGGTAATTGTGGTCTTATATATGTTAACATTTCATGCAAAGCAAATTACAAATGAGAAATACATCAATACATTGATCTTAAGGATGCAATTTCTCCTCATTTCAACTTTATTTCTCACAAGTGCAACTTTAATTCTCATAATTGTGACATAACATCCCTCAATTTGCATATATCTCACAAGCACAACTTTATTTCTTATTTTAATATCGCAATTATGGTTTATTTTTAAACTCTGAGGTGGAAAAAAGGCTTCCATACTGCTACTTTAAGTAACCAGACTTAAAACATGCATCTAATGGACAACACCCCCCAAAATCTCATAGATTTACACTGATGGAATGACTTGTGGATTATTGTGATGTTTTTATCAGCTGTTTGGACTCAGTCTGACGGCACCCATTTACTACAGAAGATCCATTGGTGAGCAAGTGATGTACTGCAATTTCTCCAAATCTGTTCCAATGAACAAACAAACTCATCTACAACTTGTACGGCCTGAGGGTGAGTACATTTTCAGCAAATTTTTAATTGTGGTCTTATATATGTTAACATTTCCTGCAAAGCAAATTACAAATGAGAAATACATCAATACATTGATCTTAAGGATGCAATTTCTCCTCATTTCAACTTTAATTCTCATAATTGTGACATAACATCCCTCAATTTGCATATATCTCACAAGTACAACTTTATTTCTTATTTTAATATCGCAATTATGGTTTATTTTTAAACTCTGAGGTGGAAAAAAGGCTTCCATACTGCTACTTTAAGTAACCAGACTTAAAACATGCATCTAATGGACAACACCCCCCAAAATCTCATAGATTTACACTGATGGAATGACTTGTGGATTATTGTGATGTTTTTATCAGCTGTTTGGACTCAGTCTGACGGCACCCATTTACTACAGAAGATCCATTGGTGAGCAAGTGATGTACTGCAATTTCTCCAAATCTGTTCCAATGAACAAACAAACTCATCTACAACTTGTATGGCCTGAGGGTGAGTACATTTTCAGCAAATTTTCATTTTTAACAGAAAACATTTTAAATAGTAACAATATTTCACAATATTGTGTTTACTGTATTTTTAATCAAATAAATGCAGCCTTGGTGAGCAAAACCATTAAAAAAACTATAATAATATCCTTGTATAAAATAAAGAAGCCTCTCTATATTGTATAGAATAATTTTATATAGATTATCTTTGTAGAATGCCATTATACCATAATTGACACATAAAGCATCACTTGAAAAGTCAAAAAATTACAGATAACATGTAATCTCAGACTCATACCCTTCACAGACACAACACAGGCCTGTTAGTACTTTGTCTATCAAATTTCCTTCAGTCCACTCCAGCAGTTAACGCAGTGGTACATAAAAATTACTCTCACCCACTGAGAGGCTGTGTGTAGTCAGCCATTACTGTTTAACTAAAAAAACACCAACAACAACAAAACAGCCTCCACCTCCGTACCCCCTGCATATCCCATCTCTAAACTACAGCAGCGGCAGTGAGCAAGACACACAGGCAGTAATGAAGCGCCGTGTCATGTGGAGATGTAATTACCTCACTCTCCTGCTGGGTGTGCACTTCCTGGGTGAGAGGAAAGATGAATCGCCAAAGTGGGAAAGCGCTGAACCCTTAAAAGTTTAATTCACCCAGCGCAGCGCCTCTCTCCTCTCCTCTCCTCCCCTCCTCTCCCCTCCCCTCCCCGTCCTGCTGGCTGCTTTGGGGAGGCCGGTAATGGTTTGGGCAGGCATTTAGCTAGCTGATAAATGATGAGTGTAGTTTTTGGTGCTCAGGATCCAGGAGATGTGTTTGTTCTGTACTCCTAAGTTTATGTGTATGTGTGTGTGTGCTCAAACTGCATGCTGGGAGTTATTGAGTCACAGCACATGGAAAAACACAAAAAGGAGGTGGAGGAGGGATATAGAGGGCTGGATAAAGGGAACAGGGGTCAACACAGAGCAAAAATTAGAAAAGGACAAGTGAAATAGAGGAAATGAAGAAAAATAAAGAAAACTGTGAGATTTAACACTTTTCCATGAAAATGGTGCGAGTGACAGCAAACCTCTCTCAAAACTGGCTCACTTTCCTTTGACTTTAAATCCATGTGATGACGTAGCTGACTACTTTACTCCATGACCTAACCAAAAACAAACAGAGCACATCATTTATCATATATCAAATCACCTAATTTATAAAATACTGTATGATATCAATTATACATAGAAAAAAAATACTGAAACCGTGTATCTTTAGGGGTTTGTACCTTTGTACCTTATATATGTACAAAGTACTTTAAGGGGACAAATTAGTTGGGTGGAGAATGCATAGAACGTGTATATATATATATAAGGATACTACACCAATGACTAGCATAAGTAACATTTTTTAAATTTAAATTTAATTGAAATATTTTAAATATAATCTTACACTTTTCAAAAAAAATATGTTATATAAATTTTGGGTATCTTTTAAATATTGTTCTAACAATTTAAAACTTTAAATATATTAAAAAGTAAAAACTTCAATATATAAATATTACATATCCATTTTAAATATATTACATTTTTTAAATATCATTTAAAAGTTATATTCAAAGTGCGAAGTTATTGGGGCGCCGATGTTGGTACTGACCACTTCCTGCTCGTCCCAACCTGCTGACTTCGATTACAACGTTTGCCAGCCCACTGCCAGCGAACAAAGTCTTTTGATGTTGTGCGACTCCGAGACTCGGTCGTATTGCAGCAGGACAATGTCAAGGTCCGGAAACACTTCGAACTATTGGCCCCCCCACATGAACTGAATTCCCACTGAGAGCAGTTCCGAGATACTCTGGTAACCGCGGCAGAGGTGGCCATTGGTCACCGACAAGGCACCTTCAGATAATTATTTTTAATTAATTAACACATTTTAAATAATTATATTTAAAAGTCATATAATGCATAAAACTCACAGCAAATGCATGTGCTATTTGTAAATAAATTCAAAGCTAAATTAAAGAAACAGGCTGGATGGCAACTAAATGCATGTTGCATTGGCTACTTGAAGTGTTGATGATCAAAAAGTTGTGTTTTGTAACATCTATTTTCATTTGCATTTAGCTTTGAAAAGTGCACTTGGTGAGTACATCGGGTTGAAGACCACAACGTTTAAGTGTCAGGTGCAGAACCAGAACCAGCATTTTTGTGGCAGGGATACACAGAATGGCTTCAGATTGTGTGCTGGCGCCTGCAAAAAGAGGTAAAAGAGAAAAGACGACAGATAAAAGAGAAGTGTAGAAAAAAAGAGAGAGGGCAGGCGGGGGTTTATCGGGCCAGTGGGTGGAGATCAATTTCCCAACAGCCTATCAGTCAAACAGCTCTACCCTATTCTGCTGATTGCACACTTTCAGCTCAAGTCAACCCATTTCCAACTTCCAAGTGTGTGTGTGTGCCGGGCACTCATAACTACAGGACTGCAGCGAGCGAGGATCTGTCACAATGCTTTATTTCCTGAGCTGGTTAGCCAAGAAAGGGACAGCGAGAGAGAAAGAGAAAGAGGGAGCTCTCAGGTGAGGGGAACCTAGTCCGCCGGCGTTCGCTCTGGGAGAGGGAGGTGGCAGAAAGCCGGTTGTGTCAATGCATTATGCATTAGAGTCTGTGCTCGACTGACAGCCCCTCTGCCGCCCTCGGCTCTAACAGGGCTGCCGCTAATCAAAGACGACACATCCGAATGTCCAGACACACACACACAGAAATGTACTAATCAAAAAGTGTATTTCCTAGAGGCTGTCTCCCAGGAGAAATCCGGCACGGAGAAATTGGAATAATTTATTAGCTTACAAGTTTTGGTTGACAGTTAGCCCGGGGCTATTTATCTCAGTAATAGAGAACGTCTCCAATGTGGCAAAATTGACCAAATCAAACAGCTTTGATCAGAAAATGAATCTGGCAAGCTTGTCTGTCTTCACGCACCCCTCGAGAAAAGCGGGAAACAAACAAACCAAAAAAAAAAAGAAGAAAAAAACCCCAAGGTAGACAGGGAGGGAGAGAGACAGAGAGAGGCTATATAAAACAGATTCACACATTTTCAAGAGGAAAAACTGTCAGCGATGATAAACAATGAGTTAAATGCATTTTATGACAACAAATAATATAACACCAGGCCACAGTGGTGCCATGACCCGGCTATATTTATTTCAACCTGATTTGATGAATCTCTCAAAAGTCTCATCAGAGGGCTATTTTTACACTTAATGGATGGCTTTAGTGAGCATAAAAACACTTTTGTCAGGACTGTGTTAGCACACAGAAAGAAATTTGGTGTAGAAACTATTTTCAGGGTTTCTGCAGGTTTTATGAAGTTAAAATGTAAGATTTTTTTTAAGACAAAGTAAAGAAAATTTAAGGAACAAATTGAAACGAACACAATACGTCAATATTTTATCTAAGTGTAAAATTATCTTCACTACTTTTTAATTAATTTGACAAAAAAAAAATAGTTTAAGGCTTGAATGCCTCTGCTCCCAACCACTAGAATATATGGAAATAACTTTTACTGTACCTTGTGATCAAACTGCAAAAAAGTGATGTTCTTTAGTATATTAGTCTTGTTTTCTGGTGCATATGTCTATTTTGTTCAGTTTCTCAGAAAATAAGTTAATATCTTCATGTTGCAACAAGTAATTCTTTGCATTGGAAAACACCAAAAATACTGAGGAACATATTAATTTGTGCACGAAACGTTTAATGTCATGACTTTATGAATTTGATACTTCCTGTTCTGATTTAATACCTTTTTAAAGGGATAGTTTACCTTCAGTTGCTGGTCCCCATTGACTTAGTGGCATAGTGTTTTTTCCCCCATACTATGGAAGTCAATGGGGACCAGCAAATGAAGGCGAACTATCCCTTTAAGGCTTTAATTTGTGGAAGGGCAAATTAAGACTTTTTAAGACCTGCAGAATCTTTTACTCAGAAATTGCTAGTAAATTGCACAAATAATTACAAAGATACATCAAGTAACACTGAATGAACTGTGAAATTTTGAAGCAGAAAGACTGAAATTGTATTTTCTTGTAAAACGTCCTCCAATAATCTTTGAAAAGTAATTTTTACAGTGTATACAAGCTTTTTTTATAGTCTATTGATCGCAAATCTCTCACTACAAAGTATTAGTTTTGTGGTTTTGAATAAATATTAATACAGCCACACGTTTTAAAGGATGTCCATAAACTGTTCAGACAGAAAACAGCATGTGACAACCTTCAGACACGCACCACGGGCTTCACTTGTGAGGGACGCGTGGAGCAAAGGGGAACAAATTCGGGTCGAGCACCACAACAAACCGCCATGGCAACGGCTTTTGACAACATCACACCCAGCCTCTATACACAGCAGACAGACACGCTCATTTGCGCGGGAGATTGACGGTTCAAAGGGTCTTGATTTTGACACTGAAAAGGAACAAATATTCTCACATGTTGATCTAGTTTAATTAGAGCTGGTGCTTTGATGCATGCTTGTCAGGGGCTGCTTGATGTTGCATCAAGTGAAGTTAAATGCGTCTCACTCAAGATGACCACGCACGCATCAACGGAAGAGAAGTTTGTGTGGGCCTACTGTTGGAATGCAACATTCAAACCACCTTCATGCAAGGACACTTCATCTGTTTGACATAGCTCACCTGCTCCTAACATAATTTGCGTTGAATGTGGAACAATATGAACTGTAATGTTCTATGATCACTCTTAATAGGTTCTTAAATAGATTTTAGCTTTAGCCATTATTGCTTATAATTGGAAATATTAACAACATTTCTTATTGTTATCATATGTTGTATAAAGTTACAAAATTCTAATTTTACATACACTACCGTTCAAATGTTTGGGGTTGTAAGACTTTTTAAATGATTTTGAAAGAATATGCTCACCAAGGCTACATTTATTTGATCAAAAATAAAGTAAAAACAGTAATATTGTGAAATAATATTATAATTTAAAATAACTGTTTTCTATTTGAATATATTTTAAGATAGAATATATTTGTGTGATGCAAAGCTGAATTTTCAGCATCATTACTCGGGATTACACGTGATCCTTGAGAAATCATTCTAATATGCGGATTATCAATGCTGAAAACAGTTGTGCTGCTTTATATTTTATGGAAAAAAAATTATAAATTTTTTCAAGATTCCTGATGAATAGAAAATCTAAAAGAACATCATTCTATTAAATAGAAATCTTTTGTAACATTATAAATGTATTTACTGTCACTTTTCATCAAATTAATGTGTCTGTACTGTATAAAAGTATTAATTTCTTTCAAAAAATACAAATCTTACCGACTCCAAACTTTTTACTGGTACTTGTGCACTAAACCCGTTTATGAGTTCAGTTCATTACAGGCCCCTCACGCCGCCAGCAGAGTGAAATTTTTCACCTCGTGCAGACTGCTTTTTAAACTACATTTGGATTTGTGCCGACAATTACCTCCTCAAAGTCTCTAAAGCACCAAAGCTCTGCCTAATTAGTATGCATTATCAATTAACGGCTTTAATAGGCGGCAGATTGATCACATCCCCCTGTTTCAGGGGCTGAACAGAGGCAAAGGCTGAATGAAAATTCCCTCTCCCTCTCTCACAAAGAGCAACTAAAATGGCCATGATATAGAAAAACTCAACTAGTGCTGTAAACACTTCTGCAATAAAGTACATCAGGAACAACAACAGTAGGCCTACTACTACTACTAAAATAGTTATTATTAATAATAATTATAATAAACCATGCTGAAAAAATATCTTAAACCTGCCTAAAATGTTGTTTGCTGGTTTAGCTGGTCTTTCAGCTTGGCCAAACTGGTGCTCAGCTGGCTTTTGCTGGTCTACCAGATGGTGTTGCTGCCTGACCAGCTGAGATGTGCTCAAACCATCAAAACAGACCGGCCTGACCAGGGGAGAAAAAAAAGGCAAGTTTAAATGATAAATAAAATATATATATAAAAAATAAAGCTAAAAATTATTAAATTCAACAAATGAAAATCGGTCTGAAATACTTCAATGGGAGCAGTATTAAACGCACACTCAACTAAAATCGCGTTTGATCCAAAGTGCGGCCATTCATCAGCCAAATGAGCCTCATGTTTCCAGCATACATTCATTTTCAGGACATTGTTTAATTGTGCTGTTTTACATAAAAGTCGCTGAGTGGAGGAAGAGAGTGTGATTTTCACTTACTCTCACCAAACTGTGTCCTCGTTCATCACTCGAACTCATCAGAACTCTCATGGAGAGCTGTTTTCATTAGAAGAAACAACAAAATAGAGATGCTGATGGCGTGTGGTGTTGGTGAAGATTGATTGACTGATGCATTGATGGAAACGATTCATAGAAGATCTGAAAGCCAAGGACAATAGAAATGTAACATTAAACATCCTAAAATTAAGCATGTCTGCAGAAAATACAAGAAACGGCTCTTTATTCATTTCCTTTCTGAATATTAAAAAATGACATAGTTACAAAATATACATATGGCAGCATTATTCAAATGGCCCACTATAAAAATAATATTAATTCATAAATATAATGCCTATATATTATTCTAAGCCTCCACATTTTATTTGCACAGGCCTCAAATCATAACCAAGTTTTCATAACCTATTTATATTTGATTAATTTTGGACTTATTTTTCATATACACTCTGTGGCCTACATTATGCCACATAATATGCAGGTCAATATTGTGAGTTACTGAGATTGTCACTGGTCATTACATTAAAGTTAGACAAATGATGCGCTTAGTGAACAAATTTCCAGCAAAACAACTTTGGTCACCATTTTTAGTTTGGAACAGGGATGCTAGACTGCTCATTTTGATCATATCAAGCATCCTTATTTGTCATTGACCTATCATATTTACTGTAATATTTACAAACTTATGTTTTCTGTACAGTTTCTGTTTGAAGGTGCTTTACTGTAAAAGAGCCTTGCCGGTCTACCTCCACCGCCCTGTTCGAGCTTGCAAAGTTTTAATCTGTATAAATTAATGCATTAAATTGTTTGCTTATTTGAATAAACACCGATACAAATCATTAGATGAATTACTTGGCCTGCTGATTACAACTTATGCATCAAAATGCACTTAATTTTCATTAGGAGGTATAAAATTAGATGATTATTATATTAATTAAGATGATTACAAACAATTATCCTTCGCAAGCACCCGCGGCCCTGCAAACTAGGTCAGTCTGATGATGTATTGTTTCTGCACCGAGCCATTTCTCCTGGCCTTCATTCAGCATGGAAATCCGTAATAAAAGTATGTAAGGGCAAACGAAACGATGGTCAGATATTTTCTTTGTTTCAGCGGTCATAGGGCCACTGATGTTGGGTTGTTTCCAAACATGAGAACAGGGTGCTGAATCCATTATGTGGCTATAGGGCCACAGACACGCATCTAATGTCCGAGTAGTTCACGGCGCATAATACACTGGGCAGAATGTGCTGAGAATTCTGGGAAACTGTGGAATTGAAGAGTCACAAATAATAAGCATCACCGGGACAGTGACCGGAGAGAATGGCCTTCCTTTATGTCTGTCTGAGAACAAGCAATCTAGCGCCAGAGAAAACAACAGCACCATAGGACTCACTGGCTATGACTGAAATGACAAAAGAGCAAGCAAATTACGTTAGGATTTATATAAAATGCATAAACTCACCTCATACCTTATAAAGTAAGATGCCTTGCAGAAGCATGTAGGTTTAGTGAAGCAACCGCAGACTTTAAGATCTAAGATAAAATACAGTTATAGGTCTGTCTAAGATTTGAGCAAAAATCTTGAGTAAGAAAAAGAAAGCATATGATACACACACAGATAGCCTACTGTTAATAGGAATACTGGTGATCTAAAATGTGTTTACATGAAAAGTTATTCATATATCTTATTATGCACATCTACTACAGGCACATCGCTATAAATGCAATGGATAAAATGCAATTGCCTTTTTTTTTTTTTTTTTTTACAGTGCAGTTACAACCGTTGCATAGTAGTATGGTATTTCGGCATGGTAGATTTTGTGTTGGGACAGAATATGGCCTGAGCATGTCTGATGTTTCATAAAGCAGATCCACAAACCACACTGCAAACCCCACACCTATGCACGCGTTCGAGCCTGTAGCTGCATTCCAGGCCTGTTCTCAGCACACTGATTTATATTTCATTGTCCACGGCTTAATTTTGATTTATCGTCCGTCCATAAATTAGAAAAATATGTTTTAGAATTCCATCTTGCGGAAAAGCTGCGCGTGATGCCGGGGGATTGGACGATATTTAAGATGTCAGAGATACATATTGGATTAGCGCGCTTTGTTCGCGCGCCATAGCAGGTGTTTAATCACGGCTGATGCGCGCGCTGAAATGCGTTAGGACAGGAACGGGAGCCGCGTTCCCCGGGACTGCGATAAATCACTGCCGAAAGCAAGTAGCATGCCCCCTCCCCACACACACACACACACACACAC
>NW_015505240.1:3072646-3078943 GCF_001515645.1 Sinocyclocheilus grahami
CACACACACACACACACACACAAGTCTTCCAAAAAGCATAAAGGTAATCCTATAGGCGCGGGTGCATATAAGTTTTCTCGGTTGTGCTCGCCAAACCTAAATGAATAATTTGAACTGTTAATTGTTCTTTAAAGTGTTTAATCTTTTGCGGTGTGTTTATTTTATAAGTAAACGTATAAGTTTAAGAAGTATAAGTTCTCTCAAAAGAACCACTTTTTAAAAAGAAATTCCTGTCAGTATTTTTCTGATTCTCGCGCAACCAAACTGTATTTGGCGCCAATCAACTATTTAAAATAATTTTTTATATAAATCGTTTTATATACCTGTGATATAAAAGTAATATTGTGTTAAACAACGACGGGATTTATGTTTTGTTGATGTACGTACCACACGCATCCCAACGAAAAGCGCTCGAGCGGCGTACTGGTTGGTTACTTCCTCAGGAGAACGCGACTTCCGGTTACTGAAACGTTTGCAAACGCGGTTGAAATGTATGTACTTATGTAAAAATGGATAAGTGTAACTCGAATTGTTTGTAAATAGAGTTCATCTAGCCAAATGTAAAAAAAAAAGAAGAAAAAAAAGGTGTAAATAAAATATTGGAAATAGTACTATTTCAGTTTCTAGCATACTTCAAATGTCACGTTTTCAGTGTGTTACTTGCCTTTCTTTGTAAATAATAATAATTTTTTTTATAATTATTTAATAATTGACTAGCAATTTGTGAGTGAAATTTGTTTCTACACCATTTTTTCCCAGTATACATAAAGGTGACACTATATAGCCTAGTTATGTGTTTACTAGAAAGAGCTTTCCACAAATACTGTACAAAACCTGACAGTATATTTATATATGGAAACAAATATATAATTTTCACTGAATTACCTATCTTCTCTATGTACAGTTGTGTGCAGCAAAAACAAACAAACCAAAAAAAACAGTTAATTTTCCAACCTTAAATTAGTTTACTTGCCTGAAATTGGTCAGATAAAAGTTACAACCTGCAGTGATAAGTTGATTACACTTTTTGACCTCTTTGAATATAACTGTGATGATGAAAGTCAACTTGATATTCTGAAAATCTCATATAATCAGGTCGAAATGAGAGGAATTACTGTGACAATTTAAAAAGTGATTGAAACGAGGATATTATAACAATGACAACATTACATGGGTGTGTGTGTGTGTGTGCGCGCGCGAGAGAGAGAGAGAGAGAGACGACGTTTAGGAGAGCAAACATTTTCAAGGTCATCCGGTGAACTGGAACGAGCTCAGAGAGATGCATGGCGAAAACGGCGCATTTTGACACGAGCGCGAGGTTTGATTAAAAGGTAAAGTAATGGGTTTAAACACACGCCACGCGCGTGGCGCGCCAGACTCTGTTGGCTTTTCGCAAATTACTTAACGGTGCAGTGATGGAAATAAGATTGTAATGTTTGGTAATGGAAAAGAAAGCCCCATATTCTTTTTCTGGCCTTCTTGTTTTCTGACATACACAAAATAAATTACCCAGGCTAATAGGCATGGCGCGTGGATTTTTCCCCCCCGCACCTCTGAGGGAATTCAAACGTGCTCCTAGCGGTTTCATTTTACATTCGTTATCTCACGCAATATTGGTTGAAATGATGAAACATCAAACACCTAATGTAACATTAACAGTACTGACTGCTGAGACAAATAGCTCACACAAAAAAGCCCCAAAAGTAACTCAACCTTGAACATAGTGCCTCTGCTGCCTGCGCGCGCCTGCATGGCCTTAAATATGCCTAATAGTAAAAAACCAGGGGCAAGAAAACAGCCGTCACAAACTACAACAAATGGGGGACTGCAAAACACAAACAAAGATGATTTAAAGTGGTACACAAAAACGTGCACATATTAGTTAACACAAACCACAACTAATCATGCATCTCTGCGCAAGGGAACGGCGTCGTGCAGACCGGCAAAACCTCCCAAGCACGCACACTATCAACCTTCTGCTCTAGCCCTGCAGGAATAGGCATGCACAAGATGCAAATGCATGACTTTGCATGCATTTTGGCTATTTATTAGACTTATGTGCGGGGAACACCGGAGAAGCAAAACCCTGCATGTCGTAGGGGAGACTGGGGCTAATTGTCACACCTTTTACTCCAGTAAATATTTATCAGGCTCGGTTTATATGTCAGTGTATGCATATAGATACATAGAGTGTAATCGTTGCTTTGGAGAAGAAAAAAACGGTTAAAGTTAATGTTATACAGTTGATTAAACACATGCTGCTCTTTTCCAGTGCATGTTGTCACATATGGATAAAGTTGTCACAATGCGTCCTTAAATAAATGGATTTTAATACGTTTTAAGCTCAAAATGATTAATGAGACCGCAAAGATATAGAAAGTAACAAAAATAAAATGATTTTGCCCAACATATATTGGAATTATTAAAAATGACTAAATGTAAAACTTGTTTTTTACAATATACCTTCATTATGTAGCTGATCTCTCTCTCTCTCTCTCTCTCTCTCTCTCTCTCTCTCTTTGAGTGAACGTTTTATAGTGGCTTTTACCCAGCTAACAGAAAACATTCTCAAAACGTTCTGGAAAGGTTCTCTTAAAGTTATGAACAAAACATTCTTCCTGTAACGTTAACAGAACTTTTCTTCAATTTTTTCCCCCTGGTCTTTAATAATAGCACAAAAACATTATTTATGAAATGTTTGAGTTGGATGTTTGTCTCGTTTCGGAATGTTTAGAGGACATTCAAAACGTTTCTACAATGTTTGCAAACGTATACAATGGAATATTTAATAATTTCTTATCTTACTGTTATATACCTTCCATAACCAACTACAATTTTTTTTTAAACATTAAATTATCAGAGCGAAATATCGTTTTCATAACTTAATGGGAACATAAGCAAAACGTTCTTATAGGCTACATATTTTTGTTACAAAAAATATGGTGTAAGATAATAGTATGCATAAAAATGATAAGACACCGACATGGATTGGACTTTTGACGCAAAACCTTATAGGCCTCGTTCGATTTTTTTAGCTGGTCACCACCTTGACCAGAACACCCATCAAGTGCTTCCGCACAGCGTTCGAGGCTTCAGCGGGTGATAGCGCCATTAAAGAGCGATCAGAATATAGCAATTAAGCTGACATTACACTCGCCCAGCGCTGTCCATAGGTGTCCACCGTTTACCCGGGAACCACCTCCTCTTAATTGCCTCCTAATTCGGCGTGTCAGATCCGTGTTTCCCTGCTGTCCCGCCCGGTGGTCTCGTGTGTGTCTTTCCGTTCTCAACTCCGAGGCGTTACTCAAGTCAATGACACAAGGCAAATTGCGTTTAATAAATGAGCTTAATGGATCACGCGATTGGCTTGTGAGCGCAATGCTTCCTCTGGTTAGGCAAAACATTTATATCCAGTTCTAAGTGTTTCCCGCGCGTTTTAAACCCGCGCAGACGAACTGTGTCTCTCACCTACGATTTAAACTCATTATAAAACAGGTGAGACAAATTCAAGAGCATGAAAAGTGATTTAGGGTAATCAGGGGCACGACAGTGTCAGTTTAAGCTCGCTTCAGTCGAACCAACTCAACTCAGTTTAATCACACATGACAGTAAAGTACTGAGATATGCAATACAATAGCAAAGTTATGATGACACTTGTCTAATATGGCATATGGCAGTCATCGTCAAACGTCCTGCCGCGGCCACGTGGATCTTCTCGAATCTTGCGCGCGCACCTGATCTGAAATGCAAGTAAAATGTCACAGAGATGATGACACCTTCTCTCTCTCTCTTTTATGGCCTCGGCATGTTTGGTTGCGCAAAACAATCTCATCGGACATTATTGATGTTACAGATGTTGTGGTAATCAAATTATCGGTCTGTGAAGGGCCCCCCTCAGTCACCGGCGCGCTCCGTGATGAATTGCGGTAAAGGTCATCACGCGGCTCCGTTTTATTGGAAGTTTATATGGTAACGCTTGGATGAGCGGCTGTAGAGACGCTTGCAATTCTCTCTCTGAGAGAGAGCGAGAGAGAGAGAGTATGTGTGTGTGCGTATGGGTGGTTATATTAGGAGTTTGGGAATATTATCTGCTTGCAAACTGTTCAAATGAAGCAAATATAATAATAACCCACAAAGTTCATTATGCTGCCACATTAGCTATAACTATTTATAAAAGGAAAAATCTATTTATGCAACCACAGAAATATATCTATATGTCTGTACATCTGTCATTCTATCTATCTATCTATCTGTCTATCTGTCTGTCTGTCTGTCTATCCGTCTGTCTATCCATCTATTTATCTGTGTTGGGGGACTGAATAAGTTCTTTTATAAATAGATATGTAGTAGATAATGTGATGGATGGATGGATGGATAGATAGATCTAAGGACAGATAGATGGATGGATGGATAGATTGAAAACCCATTATGTTAACTTTTAATCAAACCTCATGCTAAAATGTGCCGTTTTGACTATCTATCTATCTATCAATCAATCAATCAATCAATCAATCAATCAATCAATCAGTCAGTCAGTCAGTCAGTCAGTCAGTCAGTCAGTCAGTCAGTCAGTCAGTCAGTCAGTCTGTCTGTCTGTCTGTCTGTCTGTCTGTCTGTCTGTCTATCTATCTATCTATCCGTCTGTCTATCTATCTATCCGTCTGTCTATCCATCTATTTATCTGTGTTGGGGGACTGAATAAGTTCTTTTATAAATAGATATGTAGTAGATAATGTGATAGATAGATGGATAGATCGAAGGACAGATAGATTGATGGATGGATGGATAGATTGAAAACCCATTACGTTAACTTTTAATCAAACCTCGTGCTAAAACGTGCCGTTTTGAATATCTATCTATCTATCTATTTATAAAAGAACTTATTCAGTCCCCCAACACATGCACGCACCAATTTTTAAATTAAATTCAGGTACAATGAAAAAAGTAGCGATACTAAATCATTTCTCTATGGTAGCATCCTTAAGACACTAAGTGGGCTATATTGCATTTCGGTCCACAACAATGCAGCGAAAATAATGCATTGTAAAAAAGTAATGTCATGAAAGACTATGCAAATGTACTTCAGTTTATAGGCTACAGAAACAGACCGTTTTCTCCATTACATCTAACAAGAATGCTACCCGACAAATCAGCATGTTCAAAACAAGTAGACCTAAGTGCTACATAAACAATTTGGCTAGCTATTTTCATTCTTGCAATCAATTTAAACGCCTCAATTTTTCGCTACAAAAGGCATATTGTCTCGTGAACAGATCCTATATTCAAATACTCATTATATTATACGCCTAATGGAATGTTACCAAATAATTCATCTTTTGAATCCTAAACAAAATGTCTCTCAGTAGGACACCTATAATCCCTAAAGGGGTACCAACACCTTTATTGGATTATCACGGATTACACCACATTAGGGTCCCACGTGGCCCCACACCAAAGGCCCGGCACCTCATCCATTGTGCGGCACCAGTCTCTTGCGCTGACACTCTGAGTTATTTGTTGTCACTCCGCGCACATTAATCCCGCCACAATTAGGTGTCAGCTCGCGCCGTTCTCTGTTTGATGATAGCCTTGGGCGGCTGCAGCGCTCGAGCCCTAATCAGCAGAGTAAACTCGCGCTATATTTCAATTTGGGGAGGCGCTCTTCCGCGTAGAGGGCCCCAGCACAGCAATAAATAAAGCACCTATTTACGCCACCATCACACAGAGACATCCAAATGCACTTACCACCGGCCCTCTCATCATGGCCCACATTCAACAATGGCCATAAATCAGCGCTTTTCAAACGCAATGATTAGTGAAGCTATTTACACACACACACACACACTGTGCTGAAAAAACTATATATACACTTCACACTACCCTTGCACATTGTAAATGGCCTTTTTTTGTTTGTTTCCATAGGTCTGCGCTATAGAGAGAAGGAAGGGAAAGTGAGTACAAGCAAGTGCATTTATTTCGAAACACCTCATATTTCAAAATCTTCTAAAATTTGACTTTAAAATTATTTTAATATGATATTATACACTCTAAAAAATGCTGGGTTGTTTCAACCCAACTTTGGGTCAAATATGGACTAAACCAACTTTTGGGTTAAAAATTTAATGTAAAAATTTAACCCAACAGTTGGGTTAGTCCATATTTGACCCAAAATTGGGTTGAAACAACCCAGCATTTTTTAGAGTGTACCTATAATATTTACTCTGAATTTTGTAACAATATATACCATGTTATCTATCTATCTATCTATCTATCTATCTATCTATCTATCTATCTATC
>NW_015505240.1:3080646-3163881 GCF_001515645.1 Sinocyclocheilus grahami
AAAAATGCTGGGTTGTTTCAACCCAACTTTGGGTCAAATATGGACTAAACCAACTTTTGGGTTAAAAATTTAATGTAAAAATTTAACCCAACAGTTGGGTTAGTCCATATTTGACCCAAAATTGGGTTGAAACAACCCAGCATTTTTTAGAGTGTACTTATAATATTTACTCTGAATTTTGTAACAATATATACCATGTTATCTATCTATCTATCTATCTATCTATCTATCTATCTCTAATTTCATCTATCTATCTATCTATCTATCTATCTATCTATCTCTAATTTCATAGTGACACTATTTTGAATTAATATTTACTCTGAATTTTGTAACAATATATACCATGTTATCTATCTATCTATCTATCTATCTATCTATCTATCTCTAATTTCATAGTGACACTATTTTGAAATCACCTGAAAATATACAAAAAGGTTCATCTTAATATTGTCTGAAGAAATCACCACAAACAAAGCTTTAGGAACAAAGCTAAATAATGAATCAGCCTATTCAAAAAATGTATTTGCAGAAGTGAACAAATGTGACAAACATGTTGGAAAACAATTTGCATTCTAGCAATCAATTTAAACACCCCAATGTCTAATTTCGCCAGAAGGAGTCACATGGGGTGATTTCCCCTCTTAGCACGGATTACAAATATCTGCTATTATGGTTAATCTGGCATTAGATATGCGGCACGAGGTGGGTCGAACAGCCCAAAACAGCGCTATTGAGATGTTAAGCAGTGCGTTCTGTCTCTTGTTAGAGTGTTAATTGGGTAAATGTAGTCCATTTGTGTAATCCCTCAGTTTCTCCTGATCTCTCATCGCTTTACTGCTCTGAACGGGAGTGGATCTGTGTGAAGTGGCGCCCCGTAATCTCTATTCAAATATCTCCATATGACAACTGCCCGCAATTAGAGCGCCATCACTCTCTATTTACATCCTTCATCCGGGATCCGTCAAGGGAGCGCAGGGGGCCAAACAAAGGAAACGCTTTTAAGTGTTCCATCCATGATTTTCCATGAGCTGCCTCTCAGTGTAATTCTCACGCAGGATCTAGAGGAGGATTAGGCCCGTTTCAAAATCTAGCAAGCTGCCTTCTTAATGCTGCATTCATATCGTATCAAGTTTTTGACTAATAACAAACATTAATGCTTACAACATCAAAATCCATATTTATGAAAGCTATGATTTCTTTCACAAGGCCATTGTAAAAGACCCAAAATGGCAGCAGCTCTAAAAGGTAAAGGCAGCTACCACTACACATTTAACCATTTTATTATATCCACATTCTTATTGTATGCTTTCTGTGATTTTAACATTTTGCAAAAGCATATAAAGGTGAATATATGTAGTTTTGCCACCAACAACAAATCTGCAACCACAGATTTTTAGCGTTAAAAGAGATGCTTAAGAGAAATTAATATATATATATATATAAAAAAAAAAGATGAAATCCAAACTCAAAAGCCTCAAAATATATAGACAAAACATATAGGCAAAACTGAAGTCAATTTATTTGACAGTCTGGTGTTTGAATGTTGCTAAGTTAACAACGCAATAATCGAATAAGTATAAAAACACATAATTATTAGGTAAATTCAATTATCAATCCAATCAAAAGTCAAATTTTTTATTAGATTAAAATGCATTATATTTATAATCAATAATTTCTGACTTTGTCTGATATCTTGAACAGTACGAAAAACTGTTGCAATGTATTCTGCATTGAAATTCTTTTTTTTTTTGTAAAGATTATTGGCAAATGTTTTTACAAGCAAATTTTTTAATGAAAAAAATTCACTTGACATTTTTATAATGATTTCCAAACACAATTGTATGCATGTAAATATGTATTTACTCATAGAATTACTTTTGTAATAACTATGTAGTAGCTAGATCCTAATTTACTACAGTTTTATGCAAATAGCATATATATAATATTATTTCACATTTAATTCAATGTGTTACTTGAGGTATTATTTAAAAAATTTACTAGCAATTTCTGAGTGAAAATTGTTTCAAAGTCAATACGACACCAATTTTTTCCTTTTCTGTAAAGGATGAACATGATGTTGCATTTTAATTTGTCAGAAAGATACTATTTTAAAATAGCTCCCTATGTAGTCATCTCACCAGTTTTTAGAACAGAGCCTAAATCTTGGATGAAGGGAGGGATGTGCACGGATGAAAAAAATGTCCCCTCTCTTAACAAAAGTGGCCAGAGCAGCCAATTGAGAAATGAGATGCGCATTTAAAAACCAGAGCCTCGCTGTGGAGGGGTACCTGCTCGCTTTGAGCCCTGCGGGTTAATTAATTGGGGTTGAACACACATGGGCGAGGAGTGGCACCGCAGTGCCTGGTGACGCTCTGCATCTGTGCGGCCAAGTTGCGTGTGCGTTTTGTCTTTTCTCCTTGCGGAAAGTCCATTGAGAAGGGGCGAGCGGGGGAGGATTCTTAAATGGTAAATTAGCATTCTGATGAGAGTGTGCGGGGCCCCTGAGAGAGTCAGGAAAAAGGGAGGGTGGTATTAATGACACCGCTCGCACTCCCGTGACATAATTTTCCACCGTAACCGGGCCCCTTCTCTCTTTCTCATCCCATCATCTCCACACGGTGCTAAAAAGACCCCGCTATAGACCCTCCATCCCGAGGGAATATGTGCCCTCGGTGCCTCTGGCCCCTGAAGAGTCTCAATACAAATAGCCAATTTGTAATACATATTGTGAGGAGGAGGCCGGCCTGGTTTTGTAAAGCAGTCCGGCAGCAGGATCTCATTTCCAACACTTCTCTCATGCTGTTTGCCGAGATTCACCTATCAATGGCGGCCGTGATTCGCACCTGCTCGCGAATTTGGTTTTAATTCGCTTTTCATGCGAGTACGAAGGGAAATGACTGGACTTTTAAGAGACCAATCAGACATGCACCCGTTATATGGGCCTACATACACTCTCATTTTGGGTTAATATGATTTTTCTATTTCTTAAAAAAAAAAAACATTGATTTCCACCATCAAAAACTAAAAATGTAGGGAATAACGTATGTGTGTTTTACAATGTCTCTATTATGAGCTTAATTTGCAAATGCATTTATGTGTTAGGACATTTTGTGGGATTTATTAGATTGAGAGAGATGCATTTTGGTGGCCGCATCTCTCCATTTTAAACATCTCATAAGTCAGGCTTTTACACGGAGCCTCTTGATTTGCAGGTTGATGGGGCGTTCTGATTGTTTGCAAAAGAGGAATTCATTTAAAAAGCCAAACCGTGGACAAAACGTAAATGGGCATTTCCATGCCTCCCGCAAGAGTGCTTTCTCTCTAAGAGAAGTATAAGGGCGGATTGAAAGAGGATGAGATGGGAAGAGGAAAGCTCTCGCTGATAAGAGCGTGGTGGTGGCGCGGGTCTGTATTAGCATTAGCGTGGAGAGTTGCATGCTGTTTAATGAGGAGTACTCAGGGTCTTTGTGAAGCTTTTGTGTCTCTAATGCTACTCTGCTTTGTCTGGAGGTGGATTTAGCCAGACCTTTATAGAGTAAAATTACAGCTGAATAAACCAATCAAACCCCGGGGCCCGGCCCCCTCTGTCAACAACTCATTCATTCATATTAACTGACTGTGAGCACTGGATTTGTGCATGCAAGTACTAGTAGTGGCTGAAGACCTTAATTCACTATTAGTTTATGCAAAAAGTTAAATATATTTTATATATTTATTTTAATGAAAAATAAATGAATAAAGAATATAAAAAAATATATATATTATTACTATTAGTGAAGTATACTGTATATGACATTATATATATAACATATAAAAATACATATTTAAATACTGCATTAAATACATATGTACACATATAATATTATGTACATTGTAAATATATATTTCAATAAATAATTTCTAATATATATATATATATATATATGCATGTATAAATGTTCACTAATATTTTATATAAATAGTAAAATATATATGATCTTATTAATATATTATATGAGATATAATACATTATTTATTGAAATATATATTTGCACACTTTAATGCATGTATGTATTTAATGCAGCATTTATGTAGTAGCTGCGTCCTAATTCACTAGTGTTTTATGCATATAAATACAAACATAAAATATAAATATAAACTTTTCAAATAAATGATTTGAGTATTATGCATTATATACATGTGTCATATACATGTATTATATATATATATACTATATGTCGCATATTGGCATATTTGTTAATGAGACAAACAAAAAATTACGTATATGCATACAAGAGAATATATATGAAGCACACAGTATATAAGACTCAAATTCACAAATATTTGCAGAAGTTAATTATTTGCAAAAAGTTATTATTATTATATATGAAAAAGTTATTATACATAGTTGTTATATATATGTTTGTGTGTGTGTGTATATATAATTATAAGCCTTGTATTAAACTCAAACTGAATATGCAGCGTTGGTGATTAATACACTGGATTTTGTTTTTCTATTTTCAATTTTTCTGTAAGACATGTTAATGCACTGAGTGTTTTTTTATGGCTAATTCAAACACTTGAGGGCTTTCACTGAGCAATTGGGGCTAATGAAGACACTATAGCCTTCACACTGAGCAACTACCATTACATATACAGCTTTTACTGCGCAAACACCCAATCAAAGGCCGTGTGTGTGTGTGTGTGTGTGTTTGCGCGTTCTGTTAACCCGAATTCAGGAAACACCTGCAAAGAGGGTACTTAAACCTTAACGTGGAGGCACAATGAAAGGGACGGCGGCTTTCAATGAGAGTTTAATATGAAATGAAAACACCATTTTTTTTATGACAACACATTCTATAAAACCCATTATCAGCCAATTACACAAACTCCCTCCTTTACTGAGCAGCTCAGAGCAGAATCAGGCTGTCGGTAGACATAACGTGGAGGCACAATGAAAGGGACGGCGGCTTTCAATGAGAGTTTAATATGAAATGAAAACACCATTTTTTTATGACAACACATTCTATAAAACCCATTATCAGCCAATTACACAAACTCCCTCCTTTACTGAGCAGCTCAGAGCAGAATCAGGCTGTCGGTAGACAAGCCTGCGAACGATGATCGTGATTTTTTTTTTTTTTGGACTAAAAATGATTAGATTTCATTAAACATTCATAATGTGCCATAACAGC
The DNA here is from genome assembly GCF_001515645.1 of Sinocyclocheilus grahami. Taxonomy (NCBI): domain Eukaryota; kingdom Metazoa; phylum Chordata; class Actinopteri; order Cypriniformes; family Cyprinidae; genus Sinocyclocheilus; species Sinocyclocheilus grahami. Next base: position 3,085,821 of record NW_015505240.1, read on the forward strand.
TTTTTTATTGTATATTAAATCAAATGAGATTACATACACAATTGCAGTCAGATGGCTATTTTGTGCTTAATTACTTTTTTTTTTTTTTGACTAAACTACATTTTTACATTTAGTGGTGCTTTGCCAGGGTGTTGCTAGGTGGTTTCTTCCTAAAAACTACTTGCAGTACATTTAAAGGGATAGTTCACGTAAAAAATGAACAATTCTGTTACTCACCTCACATGGACTAAAAATTATTAGATTTCATTAAACATTCATAATGTGCCATAACAGCTTTTTTATTGTATATTAAATCAAATGAGATGACATACACAATTGCAGTCAGATGGCTATTTTGTGCTTAATTACTTTTTTTTTTGACTAAACTACATTTTTACATTTAGTGGTGCTTTGCCAGGGTGTTGCTAGGTGGTTTCTTCCTAAAAACTACTTGCAGTACATTTAAAAGGATAGTTCACGTAAAAAATGAACAATTCTGTTACTCACCTCACATTGTTCCAATCCTGTAGTACGTTCTTTCTTCTCTCAAACACACAAGAAGATATTATGAAATGCAATGAAAGTAAATATCCTTTCGTGTTTCACAGAAGAAAGAAAGTCATTTTTGGATGAATTATCCCTTTAAAACAACTTGAAATCTTGCTCAAGGATGCAATGGAGGCATTTTTCTAGTTAACAGATCTTTAAAACCACATATACATTAATTGACAGATACAAGGTGACCCTGACTAAAATTCAAGACTGAGCTTGAGACCTTTCACTTTCCATCAAGAAATGCGCAAATATAACTAACACAGGCACAAATTCCCACAGATATCAACTATAGGTGTCGATCACATTACATCATTCAGTCTTACTAAAAAACAACATACTGAATGCAAATACACAAGCGCTTGAATATTCTGCAAGTGCATTGATCCACTGTACATATTTAAAGTGGTTTCTTATGTTATTGCAGCACTAACAAACCTTCATACTCAAGGTTGCGCTATAATTACCTGCAAATGCCTGTCCATTAAACAGTTTAAACTAACTTAAAAAATGACCGTGAATTTAACGGTAAAAGACTGTAAAAATGCTACAGTAGAAACCTGTTAAATGGTTAACGGTAAATTCCCCTACTATGTACCGTGAAAAACTGTATTGGACATTAATTTTACGGTAGTATACCATTTTTGGAAGTGAAAAAGACAGTGAATAACCGTAAATTGACATTCCCAGAATTCCCTGCGTTACATTTAAAATTTGATGTTTTTTTTGTTGAAATAACTGTTTCTTCTTAGTTTTTTCTTATCAGGTTTGTATATTAGGGTTGTGTGTTACACCTAATGTTGTTAAATTAATGTTTAATTTCAGTTTCATGTGTGTTACCATGCCGGTGATTGGTGTTTGTGTGAATGACACTGTGCACCTTCATTATATGTTATTGTTTAAAAGCTGCTTGTGATGGGCTTTGGTTCATCATGTGACTTTCTCATCACCACCTGCATTTGGTGATTATCAGTGTATTACAAAGGTACAAAACAGATTTCAGTACTTCAATAGGTTGGTATATTAACATCATATCAGTTAATGAAATTACGGTATTTAACTGTAAATTTAAGTTAAAACCGTAAAACCTAAAATACTGCTACCGTATTTTGTACGGTAAAATTCCGACAACCACAGCTGCCGTTTTTTTACCGTAAATTTTACAGAATTTATTTTACAGTGTAACTTGCTTAGCAAGATTCACTTCAAACAGTCACTCAGATATTACCTGAAAGTGAAAACTGATCATCGAATTCAACTGTTTATGGTAGGATAAGCGACAAACCATTGGAAGACAGTAGATATTTTCAGGAAACCTGTTTGGAAACAGTCATTAGTTTTGTAATTCTTTTCAATAAAAAGTTGAAAAATGACACATTTATATAGAATTACCTTCAAATGTTTGTGCATTAAACAGTTTAAACTAACTTTAAACACCTTGCATAGCTGTGAATAAGCAAATGAATGTGGCAGAAAACAGAATAAAGGGTGAGTAGATGTTGAGAAGAAAGATTTGACTTTAGTGTGTGTGAAGAAACTGTTCAAAAATCCATTTTTTCTTCCGTTATTACTTCAACAGCCTGTAATGACCGCAGGCAGAAATTATGATTAGCTGTTTCAATCCACAGACGAATCATCTATATATGAACGAAGGAAAAGAGGAAAACAAGATGACGAGGAAGACAGAAAGACAGAGAGACAGAGGGGAGAAAAATCAGTTGAAAATCAGAAAAGATGAATCTGTCTTTCTCGCCTAATGAGCGTCTGATTGAATACTTCAGAGGGAGAACATGCAGTCGTTTAAGTTCAGCTCCTCAAAGACGACCAAAAAAAATCTAATTACAATAAAACAGACATAACATATCTGTGAAGCAGCCACTTACGGCTAATCATATCAATTACTGTGCTCGGGGCTCCTCAGAGACACAGAGTGATTGTTTGAAGAGAAAAACTGTATTTGGTGAGCCTGAGACACTCACAGCAAACCATCCATTACTCTCCATTCACTTCCCTCTGCCTCTGCAATACACACACACACACACACACACACACACACACACACACAAGCGTAATCACAGAGAGGAATGTATAGGTTACTGCTGGAATTTATGCTGTCAAGCTGTTTAAATGTTTCGTAACTACTTAAATTGGATGTTAAATGGGATGAGAAATTCAGACGCATGAAAGGAGATACATTATTATTGTCTGATAAAGATGTAGATGTGATAAAGCCGCAGGTGTGTAAATGTTTTGCATTAGGCTCACAGAGATGCGTAGGCTTGCAAACCTTACTTTAAACCACTTTACTTAGCAATTTCTACTCTAAATAGACTATTTGTTTTCGCTTTTAAGTGAAGTTCCTTGTATAACACACATGCATTTAAGTACAAGAAACATACATATAGAGAGAAAAATCTACAGATGTACACACTGCTGTTTAAAAGTTTAGAGTTGGTAAGATTTTAAAGGGATAGTTCACCCAAAACTGAAAATTTGATGTTTATCTGCTTACCCCCAGGGCATCCAAGATGTAGGTGACTTTGTTTCTTCAGTAGAACACATATGATGATTATTACACGACTGACTATCAGTCGTATAATGCATGGCAATGATAACAAAATCTATGAGTGAAAAAAAAATGCACAGACAAATCCAAATTAAACCCTGCGGCTCGTGACGACACATTGATGTCCTAAGACACAAAGCAATCAGTTTGTGCCAGAAACCAAACAGTATTTATATCATTTTTTACCATTAATACACTACTGTGTCCAACTGTCTTTGGGCGCGTGCACAGCATCCGGTGCGTGAGGTGTGTACACGCTCTGGCGTAGTTTACGCAAGCACCGGAAGTGATCTCTCGCGCGTATACGTCACTCATTGTTTGCACAGTCATTATAGGTAGACGGCTAATCAAAATGGTACTTACTTGCACTTATCCGGATTGTTCAAACCGACTTAAAACTAAAAGATTACTTTCTCTCTCTCGCGTGAACTCATTCGGGAGTGGTGACTTTCCACGTATTCCCAACTTCTGAGCCTGCTCGCCTGAAGTTATGCTTGATTGCTCTTCGGCTGGATATCAACACACCCATTAACGTAAACTACGCCAGAGCGCGTACACACCTCACGCACCGGATGCTGTGCGCGCGCCCAAAGACAGTTGAACATAGTGGTGTATTAGTGGTAAAAAATTATATAAATACTGTTCGGTTTCTTGCACAAACTGATCGTTTCGTGTCTTAGGACATCAATGTGTCGTCACGAGCCGCAGGGTTTAATTTGGATTTGTCTGTGCATGTTTATTTACTCTCATAGATATTGTTACCATTGCCATGCATTACACGACTGATAGACTGCAACGGTTAAAGTTAAAAATCATCATATGTGTTCTACTGAAGAAACAAAGTCACCTACATCTTGGATGCCCCGGGGGTAAGCAGATAAACATCACATTTTCATTTTTGGGTGAACTATCCCTTTAATGTTTTTTAAGTTGCTTTTCTGCTAAAATCTCTTATGCTCACCAAGGCTGCATTTATTTGATCAAAAATATTATTACAATTTAAAATAGCTATTTTCTATTTGAATATATTTTAAAATGTAATTTATTTCTGTGATGCAAAGCTGAATTTTCAGCATCATTACTCCAGTCTCCAGTGTCACATGATCCTCCAGAAATCATTGTGATATGCTGATTTGAAACATTTCTTCTTATTATTATTATCAATGTTGAAAGCAGTTTTCTTTTCTTTTCAGGATTCCTTGTTAAGAAAGTTCAAAAGAATCGAATAAAAAGCTTTTCAAAGAATGAACAGTAAAAAATGCAATAGCAGGACACAATTAATCTTTGTTATTTTAAAATGGCAAATACAGTCTCTTTTTAAATCAGTGACATTTTTGGTTTTACCAATCACAGATTTAGCATCAGTGAATATTTAAGTTTTAATTTTCTTATAAGACATTTCATGAAAAACAACAAGGCAAATAACAATGTTTTATAAATGCTGCAGCACTATTTGAAATGTCAAAAATAACTGCATGCAGGTTATTTTTAAGCTACATTAAATGCATAGATTTTTTTTGAGTGAAGTGTATTTTATTTGTTATATTTAGACAGGTTATGTAAATCCCTAATTAATCATCTTTTTTTCTCCGTCATAATATTATTATTTTCAATGTACAGCTGCTTCTTTACTTTGACTGAAGATGGATATTGTTTTAGCATAAAATGTGAACATACCTAATTCACACCATTATGTCCAAAAAAGTCTAAAATGTTCACATTCCAATTTTTCAGACACAAGTTATATTGCATGTGAACCTTGATGCCAAACAGTGTGATTTTTTCCTCCAAGTAGTCAATATTTTACGCTGCAAACAGTGCTGAACATCAGGCATTAATGACTGAACAATAGGTCACATGTGCTCGTCCCTCCCAGCACTTCAGCCGCTCTTAAGTGTCTTTGTTAGAGCACAACAGATGCATTTGTAAACGCCTGTAGCAGTTTTAGCCACACAATTAATCAAGAGAGCTGCTTTCTTTTGTGTTTTTATTGTTTCTTGTTTTCTTTTGTTACAATATCTGCTGTCACGGAGCACTTAGTTTATTTCAGCATCTGAAATCCCTCCAGGCCTCTGCTAACAGGCGCAGGGCTTTTACTGCAAGCTTTTTCACCTCTTCTACTGAACTCCAGTCACTCCGCTCCAGTTTAATACTGCTGTGGGCCACATTTTGTGCTGTAAACTACTGAATGCCATAATTAAGACTAAAATCCATTATGTTTTTTGACTTTATATGGCAGTGTATGGTGTTATGCATAAAAATAAATATTTGTTATTTTCTCTTAAAGTGATAGTTCACCCAAAAATGAAAACTTGCCTCATTTACTCACGCACATGTTGTTTAAAATTGGTATGATTTTCCAAAAAGTTCTATTTTAAAGAACAGTTTCTCAAAATATCTTCTTCTCAGTAATTGTATAATACATTAGAATTCTTACATCAAAATAATTCATATTACATTTAAAATTGTTACAAATGACTCTCTCTCACATTGTGCCAACTCATATATCCTACTTTGTTCTGTGCAACACAAAAGGAGATATTTTGTAGACGGTTCATGCTGCTCATTGTCATGGTTATTAGAGTTAACTACAACCATAAAAAATGTTTTAGTTACTTAAAATATACAATAACTGAAACTAAATAAAATATTAAAAAATACCTCAAACTTATAACATTTTTAGCTAGTTGCCAAGGAAACATTCTCGTTGTTTAGTTTAACTTGAAGTACTAAACTAGCTAAAACTAAATAAATTAAAACTAACAAATAAAATGTATAAAAACGGAAAAAAATGAACAATTAAAAAAAAAAATACATCTCTGAACTGAAATGAAAATGAACAGAAAAAATAAAAACAAATTCACAATATTAAAAAAACTGTAATAGTATATGTGATACTAAAATAACTCTGAAAAGCACCATAAAAGTGCATTATTTGCTATATTCTAAGTATAAAACAATATCAAAAACCAAATTTATATTACATTATATTTAATAATGTGTTAAATATTCTGCAACCAGGAATGGGTGCATTTTACTACTACTACTACTACTGCTATAATAATGATAATAATAATAACAATACAATGATTAACTAAAATTGTATTTAATAATACTAAATATTATTTATGAGAAAATAAGCATTTTGAAATGTGCATTATAAAAGCTATATCAAGGCTTCTCATTCAGTCATACAGTATTCACATAGAATGACAGTCTGTGCTTATATAACCTCATGGACATGCATAATGCTTTCAGTAAAGCCAGATAGGAACAAAGCATAAAAAATGTAGATGATAAAACAAGTGCAAGAACGGAGAGATGAAGCAGAGGGAAAAAGAGAAGAGAAAGAGCAGTTTTATCAGAGCATGTCAGCACATGTGCGCGTGTTTGTGACGCTGTCAGGAGATCGGAGACACGCTTGATAAGATTCTGTCTAATAGGAGCTGCTCCCCACGGTCGGGTCAGACAGCCGTTTCCAAAAGCTACCACACACACACACACACACACACCCCCGCGCTCAAACTCTTCCTCCTCCTCCTCCAGCCCTGACAGACAGCATGAAAAGCTCAGATTAAGAAGCCCATCATGTTGCCCTGAGCTGCCCACCGAGAGACCACGAAATCAAGCTGTCAGAACAACAGAGAGAGAGACAAAGAGAGAGAAAGCAAAGCCCCGACAGTGCCATAGAGAACCGGCGAGTTTGTTCAAGTGTCAAACATTGCATGTTTCTCTCAGTAAACCATTACTCTGCAGTACAAATGCAGATATTCATGGCGATAAAGAACGCTAAAATGGAAAGTGAATTGAGAGAAGTCGTAATTAATGTGACAGTGTAATTTGTGATTGAGCATGTGAATATCAGACATCTTTGTGTCGTCACACCTGTTCTATTCACATATTAGAGCTGACGTGATGAATCTTCGATCTGTCCTGCAGCCCTTACAAAGTTACAATCAGCTTCTTCCAACATATAGTTACTAGAGTTATTGTTGCTAATATAGAAGCATTATACATTAATGTGAGTTCTTTTAAACAGTTTGAGAAACGTTCAAAATCTCTCTTATTTTATTACTTTTTTAATGTTACCACATTTTATTCTAAAAATTAAATATTTTGAAAGAAGTCTCTTAAGCTCAAAGCTGCATTTACCTGATAAAAATACAGCAAAAACCATAATATTGTGAAATATTATTATTTACTATTTTAAATTACTATTTAAAATATATTAACTATTTCAATATATTTTAAAAAACTGAATTTGTGCCTGTGATTTCAAAGCTGAATTTTCAGCATCATTACTCCAGTCTTCAGTGTCACATGATGCTTCATCTCTCTTATTTTATTACTTTTTTAATGTTACCACATTTTATTCTAAAAATTAAATATTTTGAAAGAAGTCTCTTAAGCTCAAAGCTGCATTTACCTGATAAAAATACAGCAAAAACCATAATTGTGAAATATTATTATTTACTATTTTAAATGACTATTTAAAATATATTAACTATTTCAATATATTTAAAAAAAACTGAATTTGTGCCTGTGATTTCAAAGCTGAATTTTCAGCATCATTACTCCAGTCTTCAGTGTCACATGATGCTTCAGATGCGCAACACCGACATCTTACATCATCCTCCCGGAGCTGCTTCCGTGTACAACTGTTGGCGCAAGCTAGATTAAAGTGATTATTACATTTTGAATATGGATATTCTTACAAAAACGCATCGATTCGCTACAGGAGTCCTTTGTTCACCCCTCGGAGCCGTGCGAGATGCATTTTTTTTAAATGGATGGGCGCTTTTGATTTAACTTCTTTTGGACTGATGCATGCAACACCCGCTGAGTGGCATTAAACAGCTTGAAAGATCAAAGACAGTTTTTAATATAACTCCTACTGGATTCGTCTGAAAGAAGAAAGTCATATACACCTAAGATGCCTTGAGGGTGAGTAATTTATGGACTAATTTTAATTTTTGGGTGAACTAATAGATTAATTAATATTTCTATGGAATAATGTTTAAAAGAACAGCATTTATTTGACACAGTAATCTTTTGTAACTATGTCTTTACTGTCACTTTTGAACAATTTAATGCATCCTTGATTAAAGTATCAATTTCTTTCAAAAACTCCAAATGTTTGAATGGTAGTATATATGGCATTGCATATAACCCTTTATAAAGAATAATGCTACTTAATTGTAATTAAACTGAGCTTTATATTGTATAAAAAATACAATAAAACTTAGAGGCCATGCTGTATTGTGAATATAATGACCGATAAAGGGTGAATTTAGGCCCAACACAATCATAAAAACAAAGAAAGAAAGATTTTCATGCATCTTTAAATTCCTGTTGACTTTGGCTTTCCTGAGAATGGGAACTGACTCACTGAGTAAAAAAGCAGGATCACAAAGCCCACGCAGAATAATTCACGCTGTCAGTTACCATGGCAACACACGTACAACCACGCCACCCAGGTTTAATTGAAAGCGCAGTGTTTACATTGGCCTAATTGGAGTCGAATCACGTCGCAACAGAGTTTAAAAATAATTACTGAGGCACCAGCCGAATGCCTTCAAATCCTCTGATTTCAAATTATCCATTTCTAACCTCAATAAATCTACTTTAATTGAGGAAAAACACAGTGTGCCATGTGTTCTGTCAGAACGCTGTGATCAACTCTGTATTTTGAACTAAAATTACAGCACTGCTGTTCAGTAGCTACAGTTAGTGTGACCTCTATTAATCTGAGTGAAACGGCTCCCAACTCACATACACTTGAGTTAGTTTGAACAGCTTTTAATTGTCATTACGAGTGGAGTTGCATGTTGCTGATGGACTGTAATTCTCTTGATTTTATTAACTAAACAGTACAAAAGCAGGACTGCTGTTTACAGCACCATCTCACTCAGAACACACTCATTTAAACCTGTGATGCCCAAAAATGCTGTCTAGGTAGGCAGCTCACTAGATCTTGGAACACAGACAATTTTTTTTATTTTATTAAATTTTCTGATGTAATGATTTTTGTACAGGATGAAATGTTTTAAAGGTGCCATAGAATGCATTGATACAATATTTTAAATTGTTCTCTGATATCTACATAGAAGGTATGTGGCTTAGGTAAGGGCAAAAAATCTCCAGAAACGGTTTTACATGTCCATTTACAACCCTAGGATTTGTCCCTAGAATGAAATGGCCTGTTTTTACCTTATTTGGAAGGGTCATGAATAATAATGTTGAGCTCTGCTCTGATTGGCTGTTTCACAGTGCGGCTCATTTCAGTAGCTCACACAGCATGAAGGAAACACAGGGAAAATATATATTTCAATACTGTCTCTCGCAGTTATATCGTTGGGTAATTATACTGTATAAAAAAATACCACTAATGTCCCTTTAGTGGTTCCCGTTATTTTTATTCGAACGTGCGTTATTTGTTTTCCGTGCCTTTCTGAATACAGACACCAACCCATCCCTGCACATCACATCCCCTGCACAGCCTGGAACATAACATTTATTTCCATGATCTGTCATTTTCACTATTATCGTCACTTGTTTCTTCACAATACCTGCAGAACTTCTGATGGTTCGGCTGGTGGCTGGCATAGAACATGGGCGGGTATATGTAAATGTTGGGGGCGTAACTATTAGTGATCCCGACTGTAACATCATAATCGGTGTTATGTTCTGATTTGCCTATTTTTCAGTGGTCTTTTGTATGCACAAGATTTACATGAGGAGGAGGAAACAATGGTGTTTGAGGCTCACGGTATGCCATTTCCATGTACACAACTGTTATTATTCAGCTATGACAAGGTAAATACAGTTTTCCAATCTATGGCACCTTTAAAGGGAGAGAAACCAACTAATATAACAAAACATCACAGAAATCATATTGCTAAATCCATTGACACCAATGGCATATGATGTCATTCACGAACTGGCATTTTATATATATATATAGGTAGTGTACTGATAAACCTCCCAAAGGAAAAAATATGTGATAACTGGGAATGACCAAGTAGGGTAGTACAGTCCAGGTATGTCAGTATGGAGTATAATAAAAAGGTATTTTGCTCTGGGCTGCAGGTGCAAGTGGGTCCTCCAGGAGCCAAAGTCAGTACGGTATATATATACAGTGGGTACGGAAAGTATTCAGACCCCCATAAATTTTTCACTCTTTGTTATATTGCAGCCATTTGCTAAAATCATTTAAGTTAATTTTTTTTCCTCATTAATGTACACACAGCACCCCATATTGACAGAAAAACACAGAATTGTAATTATTGGGATTTTCTAAAGCACTAAAGGAGAGTAGAAATTAATACAGAGTACACAGAAAAAAGTGTAACTTGATAAACAATTAAAACTAGAATTAGAAATTGATTAGAAAAAGCTAAATAAATAAATACATAATACTAGGAATGTGACATACAAAGAAATTAGAACCTGGGGATCAGGGTTATTATAACTAAAACTAAAATTTGAACTAAAACCATAAAAAATAATAATAGTTTATTACTTGAAATAAAACTTTATAAAATTTTTAAACATTTAAAAAAATTTTTTTTTTTATTTAGTTTGACTTGATATACTAAAATAATAAAACTACAGACGGGGAAAAAAACTAATAAAAAAAGGCAAAAACTGCCAACAAAATTACTACTATTTGACTGAAAATAAAAAGAAAACAGAAAATACAAAAATAAAAACTAATTCAAAATATGAATAAAAATAGTAGTATCTCAATTATCATAATATAACATAAAAAATAAATTATCTGTGCAAAGTACAAAGTAAAAAACAAAGGTCACAAATTTTCTCAAAAAATAGCTGCATTTTTTCAAAACATTTGTTTTTGCATTTCAATGTTACGTTTTTTTTTAAAATTGTATGTGCTGAAGGGGCTGTATGTACTCAGTTGTCATCAACACCCTTTACCATAATTACTTTTATAATATAGCACAGTATCTCATAACGTATCGGGTATTCATAATTTAGGTATCGTTAGTATGATCTATAATGATTACGCCATTAAATGACTGGCTGAGAGGCTGAGATGAAGCAGCAGCACATGTGAGATGAGCGCACGATGAGTGTTTTTCTCTTGGAGTGCATCTTAACGGCACACTGACATCTTAACAGCCTCCAGTGATGAAAGGAGATGGTGCTGAGTTCTCTCTCGCACGCTTCCCTTCCATAAAAATGCCAGCCGCACATCTGCGTGCACATCAGATCAACTCTGTGTGTGATAAACAATGCCATAACGCTCAATAAAGATGGGGCTTGTTGCTTGACAGAGAAAAGCCTCACACTGGCCATAAACTACAATTTCTTGCCCAGTCTGGAAAATAGTGGTGGTGTAAATATTAGGAATCGGACTGAACATTTACAGTGGGTACGGAAAGTATTCAGACCCCCTTACATTTTTCCCTCTTTGTTATATTGTAGCCATTTGCTAAAATCATTTAAGTTAATTTTTTTCCCTCATTAATGTACACACAGCACCCCATATTGACAGAAAAACACAGAATTGTTGACATTTTTGCAGATTTATTAAAAAAGAAAAACTGAAATATCACATGGTCCTAAGTATTCAGACCCTTTGCTGTGACATGGTTCATCTCAACATGCCATGTTCAGTTCTCTCTGGCAGAGAGGCATTGAATGAGCCTTCAAATGCACTTAATGTTGTTTTTTGTGGTGTCCAGGACGGCCTGCAATCGATACAATGTTAACTGAATCCTAACAAGGAATCTGGGATCTTCACTCTCATAATAAACATCCTCAAAAGAACTGCAATACATACCTGTTCCCCATACTTCATGCTGAACACTGCAAGAAAATATCAACTAAATGACAGTACATGAAACTCCTGACTGGCTCTCATCCAATCAGAGCAAGTGACAGTAGCTGGTTAGTTCTCTGAAATCCTTTCAGTACATGATTAGTTTAGTTTCAATCAGCGGTCAGAGGTATTTATTCATAAATGTTCCCTCTTAAGAAACTTATTTTAGAGAGATGTGTGTCAGGAACACATCAGAGGCAAAAAACAAATATTATACTGTACAGAAAGGCTTGATTCTTACTCTGTTCATTAGCAGCTTCATTTAAACCAGACGTCATGTGATCATATTACAATGACATCACAGTGAATCCATGTGGCACAAAACAAATCACAGTATAATATGATACAAATAAGAAAAACAAACAAGAACTACTTCTCAGTTTCCATATTGTTTTTTTTAATCACTGTAATTTTAAGCAAATTAAACTCCTGTCAGGAATAACACATAGTTTTGCAATTTTGGTCACACAAAGAGCAGACAGAGAACGGCACATGCTAGTCAGCATCATGTCATCTGGGACATTTATCAAAATGAAATCTTACCAACAAATAAAAAGCTGTGCAAACTGTCAGCATTGAGCTCAAAAAGCCTTTCTGAATACAGTCAAATCTCACAGATTAGCAGAGAACATTAATGCGCCCGTAATGAAAGCAGAGACTTATGCAAAGCATATCTGGGGCATAAAATCTCTTGAAATGAGAACAGATATGAAGCCATCTTTCTGTCATCTTTTCCAAACAATACAAATCCTCCCGAGTGTCATTATTACCCAGAGTGAGCTATATTTGAATACAGCACCTGTCCTGAGTGTGAAAGAGTGACGGTGAGATTTGATCTCTTTCTAGGGGCCGCTGTTGGTCAGGGCCGTTTTAACCTGTCGCAGGAGCATAGAGCCCATGACTGTTTTCTCAGTGTTAATGGTGATCATAGCGTCAGGATCCTTCAGGGCGACCGACACCAGGACCAGAGATCCAGAACTCACCGTCTTACCGGCAAACCTGGAAATACACGCAGAAAAATGGATTGGCTGGTTAGTTGGTGTTTCATCGGCATGCCAGCTTCATGGCGAGCAACGACTTTAAATAGTATAAAAGAGCAATTTAAAAACATATATGTGACCCTGGACCACAAAACCAGTCATAAGGGTCAATCAAAATTGAGATGTATACATCATCTGAAAGCTGAATAAATAAGCTTTCCATTGATGTATGGTTTGTTAGGATACAACAATATTTGGCCGAGATACAACTATTTGAAAATCTGGAATCTGAGGGTGCAAAAACATCTAAATATTGAGAAAATCACCTTTAAAGTTGTCCAAATTAAGTTCTTAGCAACGCATATTACTAATCAAAAATTAAGTTTTGATATATTTACGGTAGGAAATTTACAAAATATCTTCATGGAACATGATCTTTACTTAATGTCCTAATGATTTTTGGCATAAAAAAAAACCAATAATTTTGACCCATACAATGTATTTTTGGCTATTGCTTCAAATATACCCCAGCGACTTAAGACTGGTTTTGTGCTCCAGGGTCACATATACAAGTACGTTTTTAAAGTTTGCTTCAGATAGAAAATCTAACATGGATTCAGGATTGATTTAAAATATCTTAAAACGTTTTTTCAACAGAGAAATATTAAACATTAAATCAATATAATTCATTCAAAATGGACACAATTTACTTCACAAATACCCTTAATATTATTGTGCACAATTCATCAGTTCATATTCCTCCAAAAATGACTCTTCTGAAGACGTAACCAATGAACTTGAAATTAATTACATGAAATGAACTGTGAATGAGATTTTTATAAACTAAATTAGAGAATAAATGAAAGGTGCCTGCCACAATCAATACATTTGCAGTGTTCGCAGAGGATTTAATGACTAATGATCTGAAAAGGTGATAATGATAATAGCCAAACAGTTAGTGATAATATATTAAAGGTTTACACAATATTCTAGTATTTATTATTTTTGAACCATTGTCAAAAGAAACATTGATGAGACTCATATTTTTGGAAAACCCACACACACACAAACAAATAAAATATAAAAAATACAGATCATTTTTGTTAATTGTGTAAGGTAAATACTATTCCATATGCCGTAACTCATTAATATAAAATAAATATAATATAATATAATATGAGCATAGGTTTACAGATTATATAAAAAAAGGTTTATAAACACTGTATAATGACAAATTATTGTTTGTGGGCTTACAGCAAAGTAAGATACTTTGCAAAATGAATATCAGATTTCCAAGAGTTGATAACAATGAATAAGTATGTAAATTAATACATTAAATATATTTAATAAAGTGCATAAATATGTGCCATACCCATATGTGAGCACTGGAGAGTGAAGGGGGAGATGTGTGTGAGTGGGTAGTGAACAGGCACGGCAGTCTATTATTTGGTCTGATTAAGAAGCTATTAGGGGCCAAGGGACACACTCCTGTCAATCACAGACTCGAACCCGGTAGCCTCTCACAGACAGGGAGCAAAGTGTGGGGGTGTGCACTAAATAGAGTGCAGAGGACTGGATTAACTTCAGTGGAGATGGAGTAAAGCATACTGAGCAATATTATGATTTTAATAAAAGCTCTACGAGAATTACTGTGTGATATCCATGTTGCAGTATTAAAGGCCATTCACACCAGTAGAGAAATGATTAATCAAATAGAATTGTGATTTTTGTTGGTGATTCATTCTGCTTTGTCTTTTCACGTTAATATTTCAAACTATAAATAAAACTAAACTAAACTAAGCATGCTTTACTTTTACATTTTACATGTAGTCATTTAAGAGACACTTTTATCTAAAGAGACTATTTTGCAGTACATAAGTGGCAAGTGTAAGCTAGAGTCGTTCACAAGCAATGCAAACTTTCATTGGGATCTGCACAAATTTAGCATGCCTAAAAGAACGCAAAACACGCTGCAATTTATGTGCTTTAAACAATAAGCTAAGAGACGCTATTCTATATTCAAAATAAAAAAGATGTTGGGGCACAATGGAGTTGCTATATGCACAATAAAACACAATCCTGAGTGCCTCTTCACTTAAATAAAGTGGCATCTCTCTGCTAGTAGATATAGTCAGATATTTAGTAGAAGTAAAGTGCTTAATGCAAATCAGATATTTTCATTGCAAGAACAAGGTGAAATAAATCAATGAAATAAAGTGAATAATAAATAATGTAATTAATAAAAAAATACAAAACAAAATGTAAAATAAAACAAATTAAAGAAATAAAACAAAAAATGGAAAAATATAAACAAACGAACAAATAAAAGAAGAAAATGATAATTAAACCAAACAAAAAAATCTTTGTTGTAAAAATAAACTAAATTAAAGAAATAAAAACCAAACACACACACACACACACATACATACATACATACATACATACATACATACATACATACATACATACATACATACATACATACATACATACATACATACATACATACATACACCAACCAAACAAATAATATTCATGGTAAAAATAAAATGTAATAATAATAAAAACATAAAAAATAAATAAATACTCAATCTGCATGGTGAATAAATAAATAAAATAAAATAGAAATCAAACAAATAAATGATAATTCAACCAAACAAATATATATATATATATATCACCATGAAGATTATGTTTGTTTGAAAAATTCTAAAAGGCATGCTAATGACACATTCTCCAAATAACTGTCTAAGTAAGATGGTTTGACCATTTCTAATGGTATGAAAAAGCAGAATAGTTTACCCTCATATGCAAACTAAGGATAATAATTGGCCTCTGTAATGTGCAGTGGTACAGCAGGGTGAACAGGTTTATTTTCACACAACTGGAACACTTTTTTGACCAAACATCTTGGAAAGGAACAATTTATTTTAAAATGCAAAATAAAACCCACTACTAAAATGTAAATGGATGTGCTGTCACTGTCCTATAATGGTATGATGCAAGTAAATTAAAGTGAGCTATAGTAATAATAGAGATGAACTGTACTAATGAACCGTTCCATAGCGCTGTGGGAGAATTCCTGGCGTCCAGTATCCCTGGTAACGTCACAGACTGGAAACACTAGTGAACGCACCACACACGGCTCCACTGACAGTGCAGACACGACCCTGTCCGACCTCTGCGCCCTTGTACCTCCTTCCTGTCTGTCTCTCCTTCCCTCTCTCACTGAGGGGGACCCACGTGCCTGATACACTGCCATCTGCCTCCCATTTACACAGCCTATTATACAACAATCAACCGTTTAGCACACACCCTCACACACGGGGACCCCATTTAGCACTGAGAAGCACACACACCCCCCCCCCCACCAGGAGGCCCCTCTTTCCAGGAGGTCCCTCTTTTACTCCCAAACTCTCTGTCTCACGCACTCACACACACACACACAATGACCACCATTTAGCCATGACAGCATGAGACACAAGGGCCGTCAGAGCTACTGCTAACCAACTGGAGAGGGCGTCACATCTGACAATCAGCACACACACATAAACACACACAAATGTTACATGATAGACAAAACGATAGAACAACGGATAGATGGATAGAATGACAGAGAGAATGACAGACAGATATATAAACAGACATTTATAGATAGTTCACATATACAGACATTGCAGATGTAGTGCATTATATCTGTGCTGTCAGTGTGCTGCTGACACTCTGAGCTCTCGCTCCCTGCGGCACTACTAATGGAGTCACTTTATAAGAGTCTTATTTACACACGCACTTAACATGGCCCTGAGGCACAGCCTATGTGTGTGATAGAACCCATAGCCACTTCATGATTTTAGTGGTCTCTAAGCTTACATATACAAATATAGACAAACACGGTACAATTACAGCTGCAGGTCCTGATACTGGACAGTCATTCGGTTTAACTCTGTCTATCAGTCGCTCATTCTCACACAAAATAAACATTCACACTCCCACAGCAGCTTTACTAAGTGTGTGTGTTGTATATGGTGTGGTTCAGGCTCTAAATGGGTCATTGGTATTCTGGTCTGTCACCACTGGGCCTCTGAACTGGATTAATTGAGGCTGTGGGAAGAAAAGCAAAGCAGTAGCCCAGTGCTGGCCAGCCGGACCGCTATCGATCCACACACACACACACACACACACATGCTCCTAATCAGAGAGAGAGAGATTAAATGACTGTCGCCTCTTTATTCAACCTTAAAGACTGGACTAGTAAGATTCCTGTTCACAGGCAACAGTTATCATTCACTTTCACAGATGGACCTTAACAGTGAAAGAAACATTGCTCAGGTCAAATTTATTGGATTAAATTTGTACTGATAACGGGTCCGCATCACAGATTAGCAAAAGTGTTGATGTAAATGGATGAATGTCACAAAATAAATAAATAACAATTATGTAAAAATAAATACATTCATAGAAAAATAAACAAAAGTACATTTATATTAAACACACATATATATATATATATATATATATATATATATACATATATATATATATATATTCTTTATTTTTATTTTTTTTTTAAATTAATTTATTTATTTTTACATTTAATGATACAGATGGAAAATTTTGTAAATGCCAGGGTGGATAATAACTTCTGAGGCTAGGAATATACTAGGAAAACTGTATTTTGAGTTTTTTTAGAGCACGCAGCACAGTGTGAGCAGGGTTTGCACATAAGTGGGGCTGTACATAATGAAATGCAAAACCTGTGCAGCTAACAATTGGAATATATATATATATAATTATACCATAAAATTGGCACTGAATAAGTATAAAAAACATATATATATCAAAACCTGTATTAAAAAATATTAATGAATATATCAATATATTAAATAAAAAAAATAAATAAAAAAAAAGAACAGTGCATTACTATAATTTTGGGGGGAAATTATCCTGAACATGTCAATTAAAAAAAAAAAAGTTGTATATATAACTAATAACTAATGGTCCTAAAATGGCTTTTATATACTTTATGCTGAATATTTATTTTCTATTTTGAGGTGACATTTTTCCTTCAGATTTAAAAGCTACTTAGTCCTATAGGATTGGCACTGGTCATCACTGAGCCATAATGGTTAACAACTATTACTAAATTTCCTATTTACGTATCTGCAAAAGCCAGCATTCAGAAGGTAGTCATGAAAGCAAATGTTTTGCACTGGATGCACCATATGTTAAAGCCTTATTCTGCTATCTTGTTCCTCTGTGTCCTCAAATCTGCAGAGAGTGTTTTAGTCATCAATTGCCAAATGTCCGTGCCAAGTATGTTTGTGTGTGAGCGTGTGTGTCTGTTTTAAGAGTCCTCTGTACTAATAGAGGTTAATGTGAGTGACCAGATGACCAGCTGTCCCTCTCCAAAATGAAGGACAAGGTTCTCTCCTCTTCTCTGAAACAAATTCCACTCACACAGCTGCTAACTAACTAACACACAGAGGAGAAAAGAGCACATAAACTAAAGAGCATGCATGAAATATGATGTAAACGGACATGAAACAGTGTAGTAGGGCGGAGGACAGGAGACAGATATCACAAGGCTCCTCAAAAGCTCAATGCGATGACTCAGTGAAGACAGAAGTGAAGAACGTACTAAAAGGAACCAAAAAACCAAACCCTTGATGAACCTCAATCCACATTTTAAAGGAGATGTTGATCTACCTGTTGTCCAGCTATAGAGTCATGCTAGTTTTACTTGATCTTAGTGCGGCGTTCGACATCATGACATACTCGCAGATCGATTACAAAACTATACAGGTATTCAAGGGCCGGCTTTAAGATGGTTTAGATCCTACCTATCCGATCGCTACCACTTTTTTGATTGCATTATATAATAACTGCTGTTAATAGTGTTCATCGTCTGTTTGATTACGTCTTTAACTGATTTTTCCGTACATTTCTGGCGTATGTACATAAACTGACAGTCACCACTGATAAGTTACTACTAAATATTGTAGAAAGGTAATTTTCTGTAAAGTTGCTTTGCAACGATTTGTATCGTAAAAAGCGCTATACAAATAAACTTGAATTGAATATAGTTTGGCCAAAAAAAAAAAATCTGAATATTTGTTCATCATAATCAAGTTGTTCTTTACTGCACATTCACCACTTACAAAGTTCTAAATGTATTTTATGTTATTAATCAGCTACCAATAGTTCTCTAGTACTATTAGTCCAAATGAACACATATTATATAAATACATACTGTATGTATAGATTTTAGTATATTTTGTATATGTATTTATTTACAAATACATCTTATATGTTAATAATTGTTCCAAATATGTTAATTATGTTAATAATTAACATGTTAATAACATGTTAATAATGATAATCATAATATTATACATATATTAACTGATAAATTGTATGTGTGTGTGTGTGTGTGTGTATTAACAATTAAATAAAATATCAAATTAATGTTATATATAAATGCAAAATTCAGCAACGTTGTCAGTAAATAGCTGGTTAAAAGCAGCAGCCCTATTAAAGAAGCAATAGTTCCATTCTCATGCATAATCTTTACAACTCTGTTTTTTTTCGTTAACACTATGATACTTCTGTGCAATAAAAAGGTTGATTAGTTGACTAGTTGTTGAGCTAACCCACCAACTAACATTAAACACATACACAAGAAAAAGCCTTTTATATGTGATATGTCCCGTTATGACTACTTATGACTGCTGTGATTTTGCTTGCTAAAATAACAAAACAAAACAACAACAGTGAGAATAGCTGTGATTCATTCGGTCTCTGTTTAGTAACAGAGAGGACAGGATGTTTTCCTTCTGTGATCTAGAGAAGGACAGGAACAGAGTCTTTGTTTTCCAAGCCCATTTAGAAGCAGCTCCCCTGGATTTCTTGCATTCGCCCACTGAAGCAGTGCTGCCCCCTGCTGCCAAACAGAAGAACTGTAACTCACAAACACCCACAATCCACTAAAGAACTGGGGTCAATTAGCTCTACCAGATCAGTATTCACCATTTAACACAGAAAGTGCATGACTTTGTGCGTAAATAGTTAATAATGGCTTAGAGAAGGCCTCTACAACAAAAGTATTCTACTAAAAATGTGTCCAACATGGAAATAGAAACCATACACTGAATTAGTTGGTGTTGGAGTTGCACATAAATGAGATAATCAAGGAATATACAGCCCTAAATACAGATTTCTGGGTAAAAAGGACACCAGTTGGGACTGTGGGACATAGAGAATCTCTATTTTACAGCCTAACACTGAGAAACCGCTCAAATGAAATGTGTATCTAATTATATTTATTTGTTGTCACCTGACTACATGAACCAGTTAAAATCTAAACTGCATTACAAAAATTATTTCAAACCGAATAAAATCACAAAAATGCCACTATTAAACTTTACAGAAACAACTTAGTAAAAACTCACACTGGACATCTCAGTAATTTGTTTATGAGGGTAAATGTCTCAGGTTTGTAGAGGAAGGATAAAGGAGAGGTTTTTTTTGGGATGTCTGTTAAGAAACAGCCGTGTGATTGATGACATGCTCTCATTTGCCCGATTGCGTATTCTAAATGAAATATAGGCCTTTTCCACAGACCTGCAGGCATTGATTTCCACTCAGCCTGTGTGCTGTGTGTCCTTGTGAGGAAGATTTTAATGCTTCTCAAGGGTGCTTTCATATTCGCTCATATTTTATAATTAAATTAGCCTGCATCAGAGACTGCCCCAAAGTCCAGACCAAACGTCACTGTGTTTGTGTGCATATATGAGACAGAGACAAATACGTTTGTCTGTGTGTCAGCAAGAAGGCTGCGTGTGTGTGTGTGTGTTTCTGCGTGTATGAAAGTTCTGGCCGCTATAGTCCTTTACAAGGACAGAAAGCTTTGTCCTACGGTAATTACGCCGCAAAATATAGATCTTTATAAATGTTCAGGAGACACATACAAGTACATGAATCCCGATGGCTAATTAGGGCCTTTAAAAACATTGCAAACTGCATTTTAGGAATAAAAACATTGTTTACTTTACTTATGAACCACTTTTCCTTTTGACGACATTCCCAAAAGTACGTTTTTAGGGGCATTTTTTTTTTCAGCAGAACTGTTCCCAAAGTATAACTAGGTAAGACATAAATACACATTTAAGTTTCTGAAGAGAAGAAGCAGCTATTAAAATTTAAAACTACAGGGCACTGGGAAAAAAGTGATAAAATACAACAGTAAAACTGAAAATGTAAAAGACTTAATTATTTCTAAGAAACAGGACATATGCTTTATTTTTACCTGTATATGTTCTCCTGACCGGATGGAATAACCCCTAGGTTGGCGACAGACACCACCTTTCTGTTTACTGATTGGCTGGAGACGTTCTCCGGCGTAATGGTAATTGTTGCCGAAGACTCGTTCATGCCTACCAGTTTACCTGAGCACAGAAATAAACATTAGTTTTACACTCTACAGAGGTATTCATTACACAGTTGAAAAATCACCAATTTGCACCTTATTGTATTTCTTTTATTATTATTTTATGTAAATTGTTCTGGGAGCTCAAATTGGATTCAAACGCAGACGAGCCACATGAGCCACAAATTAATTTATATTATCACATTGTTCAAAAGAGTGGGGTCTATAAGATTTTTTTTTTTATGTTTTCAAAAGTCTTATGCACAGCAATCAAAAATACAGTTAAAACAGTAATATTATGAAATATTATTTAGTCATTACTCCAGTTTGTAGTGTCTTATGATCCTTCAGAGATCATTCTAATATGCTGATTTGCTGCTCTAGAAACATTTCTTATCAATGTAAATTAGTTAAAAAAGTTTAATATTTTTGTGAAAACTGTGTGCATCCTTATTGAATAAAGTTATTAATTTCTACTGACCACAAACTTTTGAACAACAATACGTATATACGGACTGTCATGCTAAAAAATAATGACAAAAAAGGTTAATAAAACTACTGTAAAAAGAGCTAGAAGTAAAAAGATTTCAGAAGGTACAAAGGAGAGAGATTAGCACATTTAATTTAGACTTTAGTGAATGCATTTTCATTTTTGAATGAACTATCCCTTTTAAAATCTTAAAATAAACAAACTTAAACTGAAAGGAACACCAGAAACATCTGTTCTGCATACAGCTTTTAGGAAAGTGTGCCTCTTACTCGTGGAAAGACAAACCTAGCATGTATACGTGTCCTTTCTTTCATATTTAACATTTGACGAGCGCACAAAGAAAGGTACTGGGAGTCAAAACAATCTCGGCTTTCGGTAAGAGCATGTGATATTTGTGGGCCTTGTTGGACCACTACACTTGATTAAGACTAAAACGAGCGGAGAAACACGGAGGCCGTGCAGGACATTAGCCAGAGATGGCGTGAATAAGCCTTGTCGAACGGTAACAAGCACATAAAAGCAGCACACCGCTGCTCCTTAACAAGCTTCTTCAGGGAAACACGCGCAGACAATATGGCTTAATGTGTGCAAACTGGACTAAATGAAAATGTTGTGTTTCACTTAAAAAACACAGACAGACTGGGTGCTTTTCTTTCCAAAAGGCACAAACTACGGCCCACTTCAGCGTGGATTTCAAATGGCACGAATGTAAGAGTGCACACAGTGATACGTGCAAACACACAGAGACACACACACACGCGTACTCTCTCTCGTTTAGGGGGCAAGGTTTTGAGAGTGCTCATTTAAAGTCTTAAATCTGTCCATTAGGCTCTATTGTAGAGAAAATGTGGAGTAAATGAATATAGCGCGGCTTATGCTAAAAGCCTTTGCCACAGCAACCAATTAAGAATAAATGATTGGCTATAAAAAGTGCCTTACTTCCTGTTCCTCATCTGTAAATAGTGAGGCGGGAAGCACTCTCTTCGCTCATTAAAATGTGCGCGCACGCGTGTCGTCCTGAGTGAAGGTAAAGGCAGCTCTCTAAAAAGACAAGGCAGGAATCCATTGAGCGTAAATGAAAAATCAAACCCGCCGTTTCTTTCGCAGAGCGTCTGCTTCATTATGTCAGCCTAATGTTGGGCCCTAAAGCAGAGAAAGGTATTTGAACAGGCCAGGTGGATGTGTGTGTGTGTGTGCGTTCCCGAAAGGCATCCGAACAAGCCAGATGCACGTTAAACCAAGCTTTTCTCTTCTTGGCTTTCATTTATTTGGTTTTCCCATGCTTGTGTTTGGTTTTATCAGCTGAAACGGTTTGTTGCGCAAATGAAGGGGGAACAGGAGTTTGATCAGGAATTTAAAGGTGAACTGAGCATTTCTGTGTCACTAACAAAACATAAAAACTAAAAAATGACTGTTTCAAGCAGGTTTCCGGTCTGTCATTGGTCAGACAAATAGATAGCTCCGTCCCAAATTGATATGATTGGTTGAGACACTGACTGCGTCCAAAATCACATACTTCCCCCTACTACACTGAAAAAAACTTGGTGTAGAAACAATTCTCACTCAAAAAGTGATATACTCCAATAATCTGTGTTTTATGTAAAACTTCGAAAAATCGTTTTTTACTGTGTATATAATAGGAATAAAAGGACACAAGACAATATTGCAAATGTAGTACATCCAGACTTATTCTTACTACACACATTCATACCAGTATTTTTTTTTTTTTCACATGATCGAGATACTATTATCGTTTCTACTGTTTTGAACTAGTTTTTATTTTGATATTTTCTGTTTTCAGTTCATTTTAGTTAAAGTTTTAGCAACTTTGTTGCGTGCTTTTGTAATTTTTAATTAAATTTGTGTTACTTTTATTAGTTTTAAAATGTCTACATTGTTTTTATAAATTTATTGCAGTTTAGTTATTTTAGTACATCGAGTTAAACTAAATGAAAATAAGAAATGTTGCCTTGGCAACTAGCTGAGATAAAATAAGTGACTTTTTTATTTCAACGTACATTAAATTTTTAGTAAAAAAAAAATAGTGTGTTCCTTTTATGGTTTTAGTTTCACTTAACTATAATAACCCTGATTCATACTTTATAGTATATACTTTTTAACAGTCCCAAAGTAATTACTGTATACGCCTCTACTAAACAAGCTTTCATGTGTGCGGTTGCCAGATATCAAGAGTTCAAATCCACAAATCAGAGCTTCTCTGTTAAAAAGATGCATTTTCTGCCTGGTGTTTTGCTTATTTTTTGCAATCTGGCAACCATGCGCATGCGCTCATTCTTCATTGCGGAAGCGCCGACGATGATCTGAAAAAGATCTCCATGTGAGATGTTCAGCTCAAATGAAAGTGTCATTCAGCCAGTCTGTGTTCTCTCATGATATCTCGACTACTTTGTTTGCGATTGTGGCTGCTGAATAAATGCACTTCCTTAACCACTGTTGTTTTAATAGAGAAACATTGCAATTTGGAATTATTGGAATTCCTATTAGGAATTTTAGTGTTAAAATATTTTTGTTTGTTTTTGCCAGTTTTCATAATGTAAACAGAGAGAGTGCATATCCAAGTCTTTGATATTAATTTATATATTAAATAGCCTATAATAAATCTGTACACTAGATGAGGTAAAATAAACCATGTGTATGAGTATATGAGACTAAATATGATAGTAACTAAAAAGTACATTTGACACCAGGACTAAGACTAAAATTAATTTTAAAGACTAAGACTAAATTAAAAATGTCTGACAAAATTAACACTAATTCAGAAGAGGTATGGAAAATATGCGATTTTAGACAGACAGTAAAAGGCATTTTGAAAAATAAAAAATAAACATTGGCTTAGGACAAGGTTAACAGCTAAGACAGCAGGTGTAAAAAATAAATAAAATAAACAGTGTGTTCATAAGAGAGCAGATGTAAAAAAAAAAATTGTTAATATCAATCAGTTTCTCGCAAAACAGTGCTTAAACACTTAGGACCCCCAGGGTCCTGTGGAGAACAGGTCAGACACATCTGGTCTAATTCTCCTTGGACAACTTGTGTCGGCCTCCAGCGGAGACACTAGCGGTGTACATGTGAAGTATATTATGTGTGTCAGATTTGCCTTTCTAAGATTTCTGCATCAGCAGTTATCTTCACAGGGGCAGCTCGAAGATCAGGGACAGTATTTCATGAGATATTTTGTGCGCGTTTAAATAACCACATTTAAATGTAAAGAGTTTTTCAACAGTTCATGCCGGTCACCAGCACTCAGCTTGTTCATCAACTAAATATCGCACACATTCAAAGTGGTGAAAAAAAGAGTGGTCAGCTCTGGAGTGTATGTATGTGTGACTATGTTAACAGATAACATGCACATTAGTTTTTCTAGGACGCACTGGTTAGGCTGGGCAATACATTGAATTTTAATGATAAATTAAGAAAATTTATATCAAATTAACAATTTCACAATTACTCTTTTTTTATTTGCCCATCAAGTTTTCTAAAGATTATCATTAAACTAGCTTCATTATCCATCCTTGCTTGCTTCACAACTTGCATGACACTGTAGAGAACTAAGTGTTTTAATATTGTCTATGATCATCTTTTGAGTTTGTAAGTTCAATAAATTTCAGTGAATCAAACTGTCTGATTCAGTAAACTGGTTCAAAACTCTGATTCAAAACTCAGTTTGTATCAGTTCACAACTCTGGCATTTTTCAATGCACTATGTGCATTAAAAATAGGTATTCTTCTTTGTGTTCACTGACTAAAAAAAAACTTCTCTAGATTTTGAGTGTTTTTTCAACATTTTGAATCAGTTTAGTGGGAAAATGATGATTCCTCAGACTATTTCATAGCTTAGGCTTAAAATGGCTTTCATATAAAATCACCCAGCCCTGTGTTCTTGAGGTTTTTGAGAGTCGTGTGTAGATGTTTTTGAAAATGAGACAAGTGTTGTATTTTTTAGGTCTTTAAGTGTTATTTCTTAGTGTTTACAGCATCAGTATTGTGTTGTGTAAGTGCTAAGAGGTGTTTGTATTACCCTGCTCTTTGGTGAAGTCTGCTTCACTCATTGTGATGGGCAGCAGCAGCTCGCCTACCGCAGGCTGGATGGACACGCTGAATTCATCTTCTTTAGTACTGAAAGAAGAAAGAACAGCACCATAAGATCATCACACACCTGTCCCTCTTTTTCTGTTTCTCTTCTAAATATACTCTACTGGTCAAAAGTTTGTGCTTAGCAAAAGAATTTAAGAAATAAATGAATACTTTTATTCAGCAAGGATGCATTAAATTGATCAAAACATTGTTTCTTGAGCAGCAAATCAGCATATTAGAATGATTTCTAAAGGATCATGTGACACTGAAGACTGGAGTAATGATGCTGAAAATTCAGCTTTGTATTTAGAAATAAATTAGATTTTAAAATATATTCAAATAGAAAACATTTATTTTAAACTGCAATAATATTTCACAATTTTACTGTTTTTACTGTATTTTTCCTCAAATAAATGCAGCCTTGGTGAGCATAAGAGAATTCTAAAAACATTAAAATATCTAACCCCAAATTTTTGAATGGTAGTACATCTATTAAATTTGCTACAATACAAAGTATTATAGTATATTAAATTGTATTTATGGTATTTATGGGCATTTTATGTCCACTTAAGTAATGCCTTCTTCAGCTCAGTAATGTGATATATTTTTACATTTCTGAGTGAGAAAAAAGACCAGGAATATGTACAAAGAAAGTAAATAGGGTCAATTCTGATGTCATGTTAACTAAAGAACTGATGTGATAAAGCCGTAAAACATTTCAGGGAAGTTGTATCAGTGCTTCACAGTTTTTAAACAAGTAAAAACATTTTACATCAGAGAAACACTGAAACACAATCTATTTTGTTTTCGGACCCTCCTCTCATCCCAAAAGAGTAAAAGAATAAAGTTATTGATTGTCAGCTTTGCCAATTTACTTTGTAAGTAGCCAATTAGCTGAGAAACAGAACTGTTATAACCATCCCACTGGATCAATCATCACTGATCCACCAACAGAGAGAGATGAAAGACGGAGAGAAAGACAGAGGGAAAGAGAAGGACGAGAGTCATTTCTATTTTCATATTTGTATTGATTAGCATCATCACTGTTTGTGGCCTGCCATAGGAAAGATGACTGTCAGGTACTCCGATAAAGACTGAAATCTGACATTAAAGTCCCATCATGAAGAGCGGCATACTGGGAAATAGGAAGCCAATAAAGAGTGAATCCAGGAGTGGGAGAACAGGGGCACCATGGAGATCAGGCGATGAGGGGAAACAGGCTTGAAAAAGATTCAGAGACCAAACAATCGGGCTAGGGATCAACGTGCAAAGTAAATCCAGGTATTTCTTTCTAATATGGCATAATCTCTTGATGTAGACGCAATAGAGAGGGGCCGAATCCCTCCTTAAACCAACTCCATGAGCTCGGCTTTCATCCAGGGCCACAGACATGTGTGCAAACCTGACCTGCGCCCACTCATCTCCATGTCATTGAACTCACATTGGCTCCATTAGCACACATAATCTACCAGTCGCCTGTTCACTCCCTCTCTTCAGCTCGGCTGTTTATGGTGATGTTATTCACGCCTGGCTATTTCACTGTATCGATCACAAAAGCCTCCGGCGTAATCGAAAAAAGAAAAAACAATTACAAGCTTTGTGAAGAAGTGTAATCACTCTAAATTAGATTATTAAAAAAAATGAATGCATATTATTACCATTCACATGATTCGGAAACGTATTGAAAAGGGGAACAATTAATTTTGTCTTATTTCACCCAGTGTAAGGATAATGAACAATATTAATTTAATCTGTATAATGACATGTTAGCACTATCATAACGTGCACGCATTGTGAGTGTGTATTAATGTTTTTGCTGAATGTTGTTTTTTGAGGAAAGCGAACACCATCGTGCCTAGTTCTTCGATGTGTCAGAGTGACCTGATCTAAGGGTTGTAGTGCTACTAAACCATAATGACTTGAGGTAAGCATGAAAATTGTAAGGGACTTAACGATTCTGGCTCCTCTTAACAATGTTTGCTGTATATGATATACAGTATGCAGTGAACAGTTACCACAGCTGGAAGTTTGCAGTTTGTGTAGAGTCATTGAAGTCTACGCCCATGGACACTGTTACTGACGCCTGCGGCTCCAAACGCTCTGAAGAGAGAAAGATGTGTCAGCATGTTGTGTGAACAATCAAAACAGAAAGATCAATCTAATTCTATAGAGAAAGATGCAAAATTCAAAGCAACATCAAAGGAAGGAAAGAAAGCTGAAGTAAGGATGGACAGAAAGTATGAAAGTTGAACTAAAGGAAGTAAATAAGGAAGGACGGAAGAAAGAAAGGAATGAAGGATGGAAAGAAGTCAGGATAGGACAAATAGAGAAATGGAACAGAAAGAAGTAAAGAGAGACAGAAGAAAGACAGTAAGGAGGGCTGAAAGAATGGAAGGAAGAAAACATGAGAAAAGGAAATAAAGGAAGGAAGGACAAACTGAAGGAAGTAAAGATGGAAAGAAGCAAGAAAGGATGGAAGGCCAGAAGGAAGACAGTTAGGAGGAAGGCCGAAGAATGAAATGAAGAGATAACAGAATAAAGCAAGAAAAAAAGAAAAGAAGGAGGGAAGGTAGAAAAGTAGGAAAGAATGAATAAAGGAGAAAACTTAAGGAAGTTAAGGAAGAAAGTAGGGAAGACCAGAAGGAAGAAAGTAAAGAAGGTCAGAGGGAAGAAAGTAAGGAAAACTGAAAGGAAGAAATAATGGAATAAAGGAAGTAGGCAAGAAAGAGCGAAATGAAAGAAGAAAGGAAGGAAGGATAAATGAAAGGTAGAAAGGAAAGAAGGAATGATGGAAGGGGAAAAACAAGAGAGAAAGTGCTGAACTCTGAATGTGCAGCAGTCTAAAAAAAAGCTTGATCTATTCTTCTCCCTTCCAGCCATGAAATTCATCTTTGTGATGCTTTAACAACACAAGCATGGTTCAATTTAATGTAATAAAACCCAAACCTGTCCTGTGAATGACTAAAACTGTTTTGTGACCGAGAAAGAGAAAAACAGACAGAGAGAAAACATAGGGAATGCGAGTGTGTGTTTGTGTTGTGCACCACTGTGAGCTGCGTGTCTGATGAGAGGATCTCTGCTAATCGATACACAGGCTGAAATCATATCAGCTGCATTAATACAGGCTGAAGGAGGGAGAATGTGAATGTGTGTGTGCTGGAGAAGTCTCAGCTGGACAGTCTGATTAATAACTAATATTTATGAATGTCTAAAACAGCTGTATTCTATATTATTAAACACTTTCAAAATAATTGGGTGACCTTCTTGAATTTTACAAAATAATTTTAACTGATTTGAAGTTTACATGACAATCAGAGAAAGAAAACTTCAACTACAGGGTGAAAATAGGATGGCAAAATCCCTGACTGGATGAGTAAAATTAATAAGAAGAAGAAATAACCAATGTATGTATGTATGCATGTATAAATAAACAAATAAATAAATAAATGATAATATTAACACCAAAGTATGAAATAATAATAATAATGTACAACAACAATTATAATTGAAATAAATAAATGAACTTAATGTAAAAAAACAACAACAATTAAAACAACTCACTAAACACTTATTGTAACAAAAACAACTATATTTAAAATAAATAAATAAATACATACTTGATGTAAAAAATTTATTAAACTTAATTAATTAAACAATTAAAACAAACAAATACATACAATACCCAATGTAAATAAATAAACACCCAATGTAAAAACAACTATAATTAAAATAAATATAAAAAATTACTGCCCAATAAAACAATAAGTATACCCAAAGTAAAAACAACAACTATGATTAAAAGGAATTAAAAATAAATAAATGTGAAGGTAAATAAGTAGTAGTTGCCAAATAGGTGTTGATATTGATAAACATGGCTGTTCATATTTTAATGTGCTCACAGTTGTGCCAATTTCACAATTCAAACTCATCTTTCAGAAGCAAGCAACAGCAAGAAAAACCTGTTCTTCATGCTATGACCCCTTTGCATTACACATTCACAACTAATCCTGTTAAACTCCATTTATTGACGTGTTAAGCTCACCGATAGCATTAAAGCGGTGGATGTTTTGTCCGGTGGAGCTCTTCTCAGAGATGTGGATGTTCTCCAGGGCTTGGTCAGTCCTGTTGCTTAGCGTCAGCTGCAGGGATACCATGCTGTTGCCATAGATACAGGGCTGCCGGGTGAAGCGGTACTGGGCTGACAGACCTTTACCCGTCATCCTGTGGAGCAGCTCATGGGAGGTTTCCGGCACAAACACGGGAGAACTCGCCTGCAGGGAGACACGTACAGGCCAAGAAACGGCATCAAACTGACAAGCAAGAAATACACAAAGATGGAGAAGAGAACACATGCAGTTAACAAAAAACGGACTAGAAATGGAAAGAACAATATGTATCAAAATATATTTAGTCATTATGTTAAGTGTCTTCTGGATAATTTGTGGTGGTAAGTAATAATTAAGACTATAGTTGTGTTGCATTATTCTTAAACATGTTGATCGAATTCTTTTTTGTCTGACAAATGGAAAATGAAAGGAAACATATATAAAATATGTTTATTAAAATATGTATTGTCATTATTTTGGCAATTAATAAAAACAACCTTTTTTTTTGGTCTGACCAATGGAAAATGTAAGGAAACCTGTATGACAACAGTCATTATTTTGGCAATTAATCAAAACTAATCCTTTTTTGTCTAACCAATGGAAAATGAGAGGAAATCTGTATAAAACAGTCATTATTTTGGCAATTAATCAAAACTTTAAGACATAAAACACGTGTAAAATGTCAGTGTTCACATAAAACATACAAAAACACCTATTTGCACACAGACAGACAAGAAAATGAAAAAACGCAGTGCATAAAGAGCCACCATCAGCCCATTTCCTCCTCTTAATAAGCTACCTTTTAACTTTTCATCTTAATGCAAAATCTCTGAGACACAGATGAAGATGATAGAGAGGCATAAACATAATAAACACATTAGGGAAACCTTAGTAAAACTCCTATATAATGTTAGAGTAATGCTGCGATGCTCTTAATGCTGTCTTAGGTAATTTATAATATAAGCAGAATGGAAACAGAGCTAGTTTTGTACTTTTTCTGAAGAAGATATGAGCGTTTCTACAACGCATCTGTGCTAAAGTTACCATCACAATGCTAGGGTCAGTGCATTGTGGTTGGTAAGGTGTTCTGAGTGGTTGCTAGGTGGCTGCACAAACAATGTGGGAGGAATTACGTGCCAAAGATAAATAATTAGGGTCAGGGTTTTGTGTAAATCATAAATAATGAGCAACAGTGATAATGATTGCTTGCCTTAGCTTAAAAAATGTATATATATTTTTTAATTAAACATTAAATGCTCTTTAACTAAAATATAACTCCAAGACATCGTGAATTTGGATTTAAATTTGCTTTTATAAATGGTCATTACTGACTTGTTTATAATTTCTAACCCATTCCAACAAAGGTTTCCAAGACTATCACAAATCATCCTGGAAATTTCAAACAAAACTTATAGATAACATTACCTTGGTGACATTTAAAACATCACAATACACAACAAGTTGGCAGCGGATAAAAACCCATCAACAAAGATGCAGCAACAAAACAACTGGTCCAGCAAGTGACCGTACTGTCAGCTCTGTAAAACCACTCCTGAGACATTTATCACCATAATGTTATGAGCCATAATTAGAGCTTTAATTATCAATATAAAACTAAGGTTGCACAACTATACTGGAATCAACTATATTGGTTTAGTATATAAAATGTATCCAAAATTGATAAAAAATACAGTAAAAACAGTAATATTGTGAAATATTATTACAATTTAAAACAATTGTTTTCTCTTTGAATATATTTTTAAATGCAATTTATTCCTGTGATGCAAAGCTGAATTTTCAGCATCATTACTTCAGTCTTATTTCAGGATCCTTTGATGAATAGAAAGTTCAAAAGAACATTTTATTTGAAAAAGAAATATTTTCTATCATTATAAATGTCTTTACTGTCACTTTTGATCAGTTTAATGTATCCTTACTATTTCTTTAAAAAAAATCTTTCCAACCCCAAACTTTTGAACGGTAGTGTATAATACTGACCATATCAGTTCTCAGCCATATCAAAAATAATCAACTGCAATCATATCAGCAAAAATGTCTCTAATGGTGCATCCCTGATTTACACTAGTTTGCTTCAACAATATCACTGTAATAGTCCAAAGAAAAGAAAGGCCAAGCGTCATGCCTGAATTGTGTCCTGTGACACCGGCTGCCATCGATATGACGAGTGTGACGTCTCAATGCATTACTCCTGACTCTCTGGATTCTCTCTAGCTTGTGTGACAGCAGAACAGATCGGCGGCTGATGGCAGTTTTCTGGCTCTACATGGCACTCCTGAACACCTGGACAGGGATGACATTTCTGCCTGCAATTTATTTGTTGGCCGTGGCTCGGTCTTCAACACCAGTAATCCCTCAGAGCTATGGATTCCATCTACAACCCAACACAGGAATTTTTTCATAGAGTAATGAGAGTTGTTATAAAAGCTAAAAATAGTGCAATGGAATTAAACTGAAATGTGCAAAGAAAAATGGCATCCTTTCATATTCTGAATTCTGAAGTACCTCAAAGCTCCGTTTGTGGACTGGTAATGTTTTCACTGCTCAATTCTGAATGCTTTAACATTGTTAATACATACTAACACAAAAACACCAGGCCAAATCAACACATTTTTTGTTTTGATTTTGCAGGAAAAAACCTGCAGAATTCAAGGAAATGGAAATAACTATGGTAAAATCCATTAAATACAGCTGAAAATAAAACTATATATTCATATTAACAGTTAAAAATAGTATTAAATTATGTAATTTAATTGATATTTTTATTATTTAACATAATATTAAAGGGGTCATATGATGTTGCTAAAAAGAACATTATTTAGTGTATTTGGTGTAATGAAATGTGTTTATGCGGTTTAAGGTTCAAGAACACATTATTTTCCACATACTGTACATTATTGTTTCTCCTCTATGCCCCGCCTTTCTGAAACGCATCGATTTTTACAAAGCTCATCGGTCTGAAAAGCGAGGTGTGCTGTGATTGGCCAGCTTTCCAGTGCTTTGTGATTGGCCGAATACCTCAAGCGTGTGTAGGGATTTCTGTCATGAACGGACACTGATATGCCACAGAAACAACTCATCATGAGATGATGAACCAATCTAATCAAGAGATAACACAGAGATCTTTTGTATCAGGACTACAACTTATAGATACCTCGTGATGTCTTGTGATCGCCAATAAATGAACTACTACATCCAACAGGAAGAGGACGAGTAATTTAATCACACCCTCAGGCTTGCAAAACAACGGACCTAAAGAACAGTGATAATGTGATTAAATCAAACTCCGCAAACCACTGCGTGACGTGTATGGACCTCAGGAAATTCCCCCTCCCTTCCTTTATGAGAAGAGGAAACGCAGACATTGCATGGACCAAGTTTGAAAGACAATCATTTAAAATAATTTAAAGTATCGGAGCAATATACTCCCAAATAATAGGCATTCTGTTTGATGTGTTTATTGTAACCTATGAAGTTTAATCAATGTTTTATAACCCTTTTTTATAGATAAAGTGATTAAAGGTACTCTGTGTATGCCAGATAAGCGAAGTTTGGGCTTGAGGGAATGGTCATGATATTTAAATAACCTGGGTATGAGTGAAAATGTGTTATTTTGAACAGTGTGTGTTGTACGACACTTTATAAGAAGTTATTAAAACTTGCAGGAATACGCCCACGGGAGCATGTGACTTGTGCATGAAAAAAGGCTAAGCCCCACAGCCACCATCTGATTGGAACAACGAACATCACTCTCCGTGCTCAAGGCAACCGACTTTCGAAGCTCCTACATCAAAAGGCAACCTCCAATCACCACGGAAGGCTTCCCCAAAAGGACGTCACCCAAACGTCACCTCAGTAACCAATCAGCAACGGAATTCCCACCACAGCCACGAAGAACTTCTCAGATTTCAGCAAAACGCAGGTACAAACAAAGCTCCTATCTGCTGAAATCGGTGCTGAATTGATAATTAAGCAGTAAACGTAAGATAAATCTCTGCTTTGTGATTCTCTCGGGTTGAATTTAAAACCACTTGTGGAAACGAGTTAGAACTTTGGGAACTTCATACAAACTCCGTAACTTTCATTCTTCCGAACTGTATGTATGTGTGTTTTAGCTTAGTTTTAATGTAACCTAGAATAGCCAATAAATTTGTGTTTCATTTATAAAGAATCATTGTCTGATGTCGTATAATTTTACAGTCAAACCTTGCCAAGATCATGCTACCTAGCTCGTAGCTTACTTATCAAAGAACGTATTAACCCGTGGCCAAGGAAATACAAATATTAAAATTGTTAAAATATACTGAGGTCAGTGGCTCGCTGGACGACTGTCGATTTAAAGTGTAAACTATCAAATTGGAATTAATTTTTAATCAGGTGGACCTCGAATTTTTTTAGATTCGATTCCTCTCAAAACCTGAGCTAGAAATAAAATTAATGATTAATTCCCTTATCAAATTTAAATGAGTTAAATTCCTTACACGTGTGACGGAAATGTTACGCCCCTACCATACTGTGATGCCGGAGTGACGAGACAAAAACATTAAAACCCATTATAAACGAGACATTTGTTGCATCCAGTGGGGACATAATTACGGATTATAATGACTTATACTGTCTTTTTATGCGTAAACATAAAACCATGTCTGCATTTGTGATCGGAGAAATGGCAAACAACAAGCGCTACTCTACACTGCTAAAAACTCGCGTTTGAATCATGAGTGGCAAATCCTTTAAATATGAAAACGTACATACAGTCTGTGAGTCAGAACAGCCGGCATTGTAGTCTACTCTCCCAGGATCAGGAAACAGTCCTCCATAAAATGCGCTGCACACATCTGAATATTTGGGTTGAACTGTTCTGGAATAGTGTTGTAGATACTAGTGATCGACCGATATTGATATTTTATAACCGATACCGATACCAATTATTTGCATGTTTATGTGCCCGATAACCAATATGCAGAACCGATATTTATTTAATTGTTATAAAGTAAATAAATGACTGAGTGAAGTAAGTCCATACTTATAAATCAAGTAAATCAAGTACCTGTGCACGCCGTTGTTGTTGTCTTGTTTCCTCTCAGACGCGCTGCAATGTTGATCCTCCGCGCAATTCTCAAAACATCCACAAGATGGCGGCGTTTATCGTGAATACGATATTACAAAACCGATATCCAATAATTTTAAAATGCTTAAATATCGGGAAAAATATTGGTAAATCGATATATCGGTCGATCTCTAGTAAATACAACTTAACCACTGATTTCTAGTCGTGTCCTCTTTTGGAAGGCCAAACAAAGTAGTTTCGCTTTCACAACGAAACACACAGCGTCACACAGAGAGGCCTTGAGTGAGCGGTGGCCGGCTAGAGTGAGGAACGGCCGGTGGGCTTGAGAATGGCGCGGCCGGCGGGCTTGCGGCAACCACATGTGACGACCCTGGGCTGGACTGCGCTTCGTCCACGGGGAAAGCCGATCCGGCTATTCACAGCGCGAAGTTGATGTATTTCCTCAGTGACCAGCACGGATCAGCTCTAGGCATGACGAAGCGGATATCGTCCTCTTTTGGAAGGCCAAACAAAGTAGTTTCGCTTTCACAACGAAACACACAGCGCCTTCACAACATGGTGGCGGCGGCAACAACAATACTACAACGAGAAAAAAAAGTTATGCCTTCTTTCTTTGCGTGAACATTTGGGCGGCGTTATGCAAATCTTCCCACATCGTGACGTAGACATGTGGGGGCATGTTAGAACGAGCCGTTTTAGGTAGGCGTGGTTGACACTTAACTTTTATAAAGAATATCTCTTTGGATTTGAGACTTTAGTCTTTGCAACTTTACAGATCTTCTTTATGCACCAAGAGCTTGTAACACTCCAAAGAGAAAGGAAAAATTTAAATTGCATCATATGACCCCTTTAAAAATCTATAACATAATAGTTGTACCAATTATATTCAATTATTAATATTAAAGATTATTACATATAAATAGATATCAAATTATTAATATAATCATAATACATTATTTTAATATTAATATTATAAAACTTTATATTTTTATAAGTGATATTATAATACTAAATAATATAAAATAATATAATGATTAAATCTAGATAAATTATATTAAATTATAAATACAATCATATAACAGTTTAATATAATGTTAATATTATTATAAAAAATTTATTTTGATTGATGGTATTAAATTATGACTTGGTAAAATTATTTTGGTACATATGAATTTATTATTATTAATATTACTATATTATATTTATCAAAATATTTAATAAAACAAACAAGGGTGGGGAAAATGTAAAAAATAAAACCAACATTAAATATTAATTAAAAATGATATTTAATTAATATAATCATAATACATTATTTTTATATATAATATTAATATTATAAAACATTTTGGTAAAATTATATTATTCATATTAAATCAAATTAAATACAGATAAATAATATTACATTATTAATTCAATCATATTACATTTAACATGATATTAATGTTAATAATATAAAATACAAATTTTTTATTTGATATTAAATTAATTAAACATTAAATTAACATTAAAATTATTAATAACATTAAATGATGTATCAAACATAACATTATTTATCAAAATATTAAATAAAAAACACAAACAAAGGTGGGGTATATGTACAAACGAGTGAATGATGGGCGTCCGAATTCTGTGGAAATTTGCAGAGCTTCTGTACGGGCCTGCACATCACCTACAATCACCATGACGGATGGCGCAACCGAAACTAGACAAACCAAAATCAAATTGGTTTGAAAACCTGACAGTATGAATGAGTTGGTTTATCTGAAAAAGCAGCGTTATATGAAAGCAGCAGCTACGTGCAGCTGAAAGCACCTTTAGATGTGTCATATCCTTTTGTAAGCTTCCTACAAAAACATACGCATACACACACACACACACACACCATAAATTTATAGCCATGCTTTTGGAGGTGTCAAGCCGGTCTGTGTTGATAAAAGTAGCCGTAATGTTTACAGCATCAGATTTACCACACAGAAACGAGCAGGTCCACCGTTTCATGATAACCACTCCTGTCAGTGTCCTCAAGGACTGGACGAGCCAATATACAACACATCGCTTATGATCACCAATATAACACACACACTTCGCGTCCTATAAAGTCGTCAACTACGCTGGGTGGTGGAAGAGTAAATAACCGAAAGAAAAGAGTAACCTTGACCGCAGCGTCCCACACACATGCTCGGACACATCTCCTGTGTGAAGGGGAGCTTGATTGAGGGGCTCTATTATGGATGAGCTTAAAGGAAACCTCAGTGATGGATGACAACTCGCTCTAGTCACCTTCACATATCCCAGCATCCTCTCTGTCCAGCTGCCGCCAAATTCTGCTGACAGATACAAAACCCATCCGCTGGCCAGGATAAAGAGGGAGAGAGAGAAAGAAACGAGAGGAGGGAAAAGAAGGATAAACGGAGGACGGGAGGACATATAGCAGACAGAATTAAAAATCTATTTTCTATTGCTGTTTGAAATCTAATTCATTTGTTTATGAGACTGTCCGTAAGAGAAAAATTTCATTTGGCGAGGTGTGTGAGCACATCGATCCTGTCAGATGTTAAAAGTCAACGTGATTAATATTGAAGGCTGTGAAATAAATGTAAAGGAATCTGAGTGAGTTTCTTTTGTGTTGCGAAACTCTGTGTACAAGAGCAAACATCTAACATTGTGTTTTGTGGCATTTTTTTGGGGGGGGGGGGGGGGACAAATCTATTCTAATCTAATCCATTTAAAGGGGTCATATGATGCTGCTAAAAAGAACATTATTTTGTGTATTTGGTGTATGTGTTTATGCTGTTTAAAGTAAAAAAAAAACATTATTTTCCACATACTGCACATTATTGTTTTAACGGATCAGTCAAAAGAACTAAAATTGAAATTACAATATGGCTCAGTACGCTTTTCAAATCTCAAAAGACTGAGACTGAATTAAACAAGTATTTAGCCTGTTGGGTGTTTCAGATCGAAGCGCATCACTGTGCTCATTTACACATGAGCAGCTCATGATCCGGTGCTTTTAGCATCTCAAAGCAACTCGATTCACAGTAAATACGGCAAACTCCATGTGCTTAAAATTCATTTAGGAATGAAACATACCAGGTTCACTTTAAAAATAAATCATGGAATATTCACTTTATTTTACAGTGTAGATGTATTACAATAATTATGTATACATAAAGATGTATACAATACTGTATTACAATATTACAATTAATATTATTATTATATTCAAATTGTTTGTCTTCCTAAACCCATCAGTGTGACTGTGATGTGGATTGAAACACTATCACAACTAAAAAGGGGGTTGAGTGTGTGATTTTAGCAGTTTATATTCCTATTTTGAATTTTGAGATATTTTTATATTTTGTTTTAATTTTAAATGCAGTTTAGTTATTTTGTTGTGTATTTTTGTCATGTTAAAGAGTTAGTTCATCCCAAAATGAACATTCTGTCATTACTTACCCTCATGTCGTTCAAAACCCGTATGACGATCATTCATCTTCGGAACACAAATTAAGATATTTTTGATGAAATCTGAGCTCTCTGACCCTCCCATAGACAGCAACGCAATTGAAATGTTCCCAGACAGAAACGTAGCAATGACATCGGTAAAACAGTCCATGTGACATCAGTGGCTGAACTTCAATTTTGCGAAGCTACGAGAATACTTTTTGTGCGCAAAGAAAACAAAAATAACAATTCTTGTCCCCCGAGTTACGTCTTCTGCCATTTTGGAGAGTACACAAGAACGTAATCGCCATTGTTTACATTAGGGGGGAAAGCACGCGCATGAACGTAATCGCCGTAATCAGCATTGTTTACACTTAGGGTAAAGGTTGCATATGTGTTGTGATACTCTCCAAAAGGGCGGAAGACAGTAACTCGGGGGAGAAGAATTGTTGAATAAAGACGTAATTTTGTTTTCTTTGCGCACAAAAAGTATTCTCGTAGCTTCGCAAAATTGAAGTTGAGCCACCGATGTCACATGGACCGTTTTACCGATGTCCTTACAACGTTTCTGGACCTGGGAACATTTCAGTTGTGTTGCTGTCTATGGGAGGGTCAGAGAGCTCTCAGATTCCATCAGAAATATCTTAATTTGTGTTCCGAAGATGAACGAAGGTCTTACGGGTTTGGAACAACATGAGGGTGAGTAATTAATGACAGAATTTTCATTTTGGGGTGAACTAACCCTTTAATTAGTTGTTGTTTTTTAAATGTGTCTATATAGCTTTATATTAATTTTTATTTCAGTTTTAGTTTCAGTTATTTAATACATCATGATAAACTAAATAAAAAAGACAAATGTTGCTTTGGCAACTAGCTGAAAAAAACCCTGTTTTCTTATATATATATTTTATTCACTTATTTTTTATACTTTTAGTTTAAGTTAACCATAATAACCCTTTTTTGAGTCCACTTTAAAGTCTAGATCAACGCCAATGTTTGTTGTAAGAGTTTGTTTAATTCTGTTCAGTTTGGTCACTGCAAAGGGGTTGACACTCTTAATTTTGGTCTCAAAGTCCACCATATTGATGCATTTAACAAAAAAAAATAATAATTATACATATATATATATATATATATATATACACAGTGGGGGAAAAAAGTATTTAGTCAGCCACCAATTGTGCAAGTTCTCCCACTTAAAAAGATGAGAGAGGCCTGTAATTTTCCTCAAAGGTATACTTCAACTATGAGAGACAAAATTAGAAAAAAAAAAATCCAGAAAATCACACTGTAGGATTTTTAAATAATTTATTTGCAAATTATGGTGGAAAATATATTTTCTTTCTAATTTTGTCTCTCATAGTTGAGGTATACCTATGATGAAAATTACAGGCATCTCTCATCTTTTTAAGTGGGAGAACTTGCACAATTGGTGGCTGACTAAATACTTTTTTGCCCCACTGTATATACATATACTTAAATATATATTTAAATATATATTTATATAAATCATACCCATGGACCCCCCAAGAAGATCCACCCAACCATATTCTCACAAAATCCTGTGGGA
The DNA here is from genome assembly GCF_001515645.1 of Sinocyclocheilus grahami. NCBI lineage: Eukaryota > Metazoa > Chordata > Actinopteri > Cypriniformes > Cyprinidae > Sinocyclocheilus > Sinocyclocheilus grahami. Next base: position 3,125,968 of record NW_015505240.1, read on the forward strand.
AACACTAAACCATGTACTTCAAACACACAACCAAATGTCTTATAGTGCACAAAAAACCAAGCTAAACATGTCCAATGTAAAGCACATGTGATTGACAGCGCGAGTCGGCGTCTACACGTGCGTTTCTACTTTACTGCTGAGTCATAATGAGGACGGCACTGAGCGTGCTCCGAGAAGAACGGGGTCACCGCGGCAACGCCGGCTGGCTGATGGGCACAAAATGAACAAATTATGACGCGGCCCCCAGATTGTGATGGGGTCAAACGCCCCCCACCCTGCACTCAGCCCGCGCTCGCCCTCGTTCGCCCCCCGCTCGCCCTACACTGACAGTTCAATTTCCCTCCGACGCCCCGCGTTCAGCCCCCATTCGCCCCACGCTAATTATGAATGAAAAGTTATCAGCCGGCTCCCCCGGCGCACGCTTAAACAGTATTTCAGAGCAGATCCGCACGTCAAAATGTTATTAGAAACGAGAGGAGCCGAGGCAGATAGTTCGCACGCTGACCCCAGATCGGCTAAATACCGCTGCTAACCATCCCAGAATGCATCGGAGTGTCTCTCTATTTCACACACCGTTATTTCATCGGTACCCGTGCCGGCCAAAGTCACACACACACACACACAGCCGTGTCATATGAATATATTTTCATACATCTGCATGCACGCGGCTGAGAAAGACCAGCTGTGTGACGTGACACGCTATAATGAATGCCCGCGTTTGAATGCATGTATGTGCGAGAGAGAGAGATGAGGTTTATCCACCGTGACTAAGATTATAGCGGCCTGTAATGTATTTATGCATAGCATTGACTTTAAATAAGCCCTTTCTCTTTCTCTCAATCTCACCCTTTATTTCAGCTCTGATTAGCCTGCCCGCCGAGGCTCGTGGGTAGTATTCTAATGACCTGTGCCTAACAGCTTCTAGCTGCGCAGCGGCCCGGGCCTGACGAGCCTGTCAATCAAAGCAGCGGCGCTGACACCCGCCCAACGCGCCGATACAGGTCACCGGGGCAACCCTGCAGTGATTGGCAGGAGGAGAATAGCAATTCTGACAGATGGAGGTTGGAACCTATAGGAAGTTTAAAAGTTTTCGCAGACTAAGGGATATCAAGGATCGTGTGTTATCAGCAATCATAGTTCAACCTAGAGAAGCATAAAAGACTTCTTTACTTAATGTCACCAAGCATTTGAGCGGTAGTGTTGCTAGCTATATTGTATCTGAAATGCCAGTTACTCAGTGTTAGCATTTATTAACTTTTGCTTGTGCTTACTATGTAAAAATGTATTCAATTCTTCTTTCAACACAAAATATCGCTATCTATGCAATGTTAGCAATGTCTTTACAAACATACGCAAGCTTAAAAACACCACAAAATATTACAAACACTAAGATCAAGGTCCAGACCCCACTAAGAATCTTTTGGTTGAAACATGACAGCAGTGCAGGTCTATAAACGTGTGTGTATAGTGTGTGTGTGTTATTGTCGGGGGGTGTCTGTGGGCCGCTGGGATATTATAGTTCATGTGTCAATCCTAAAAGAGGCAGACACAGATAGTATTTGAGAAGAAATGACCACACATGCTTCATTCATCTCTTACTGACATCTCTCCCTCTCTCTCTCTCTCTTGACATCCCTTCTCTCCCTGACACAGGACTCTCACGGGAGAGGAAGGAGCCGTCATACTGCAAAAGGTCAACAATCACATACGCTGACAACACACACACATGCTGGACACACACAGGAGGAGAAGAAAGAGGGAAGACAATGAAAAACCAATCTATAATACAACAGCACAAAGAAACAAAGAACATAGAAGACTTCTAGATGGACACAAACAAAAGACTGGAGAGGAAATGATAAAAAGGAAGAGGCTTCTACAGGATAATGTACAGTCAGCCGGACATTAGCACAAAGTAAACCCAAAAAGTATCAATATATAGCTAAATATATAGTTTAGCAGTCATTTTATACAATCGACTCAACTCATAGTATTCTAGATAGCCTTATTATAACATCAACAGTCAAATGAACACACACACCTACCTGTAAGGCAGATGCGGTGGGTGAGATCAAGAGCCCTTGCAGGTCTGACAGCAGATTAGGTGACAGGATGGAGCTTTTGGGTGTAGTGACCGGCGCGGGCGAGACTGTCAAACAAAACAATAACAACAGCATTAAAACCCATATGTGACCCTTATCCACAAAACCAGTCATAAGGGGTACATTTTTGGAAATTGAGATTTATACACCATCTCAAATCTGAATAAATAAGCTTTCCATTGATGTATGGTTTGTTAGGATAGGACAATATTTGGCCGAGATACAACAATTTGAAAATCTGGAATCTAAGGGTGCAAAAAAATCTAATTATTGAGAAAATCACCTTTAATGTTGTCCAAATTAAGTTCTTAGAAACGCATATTACTAATAAATAATTAAGTTTTGATATATTTAAAGTAGGACATTTACAAAATATCTTTATGGAACATGATCTTTACTTAATGTCCTAATGATTTTTGGCATAAAAGAAAAATTGATAATTTTGACCCATACAATGTATTTTTGGCTATTGCTACAAATATACCCCAGTGACTTAAGACTGGTTTTGTGGTCCAGGGTCACATATATGTATTGATACATTCATTGGTCCTGTTCCAAAATCTAGTGAGCTGCCTAACTAGACAGCATATTAAAGCATCTAAAGCTGTTCCAAACCATTTCTGAACCATTTGATTTGCTTTTTGTTATCGCCGACTTAATAGCTTTAACTGCCGCCTGTTTTGTTTAACACATTTTATTCGTTTTAACTGCATTCTGCAGATTTCCCTGCAAAAATCTGAACAGAAAATGAATATAAGGTACATAACTTTGTCTAAATGTTAAGGTGTCATCATATGTATCCGTCACTGGTGAGCAAGCAAAATTAATATTTATATATGATTACATATACACTTATATTTCAACACTGAAAAGTATCTAATCTAATTAAAGCACAAACTATTTCACTTAATTTTTGTGTGTATTTTGCGTTATTAGAGCATTCTAGAATGATTTTTAAGTAGCTTTGGTTCTGGAAGCATTAATCCAATTAATTTTTCCCAAACTGATTTTACAAAAAGTCATCGTTTAAGAGGTATAAGCCATGAACCAAACCAAACTGGCAGGTCACTGGGGTTTGGAAAAGAGCCATTATAAATCACAAAACAATAAAACCAAAATCATAACAAAATGAAAACTGCAAAATTGAAAGAAACTCAACTCACAGTCATCCAGATCAAGAAGAGACACTTCCTTCTTCTCAACCTGCTGAAAAGAAACATTGATGCCAGATGTTACACACACAGAATAATATGCAGCAAAACTTCACACTGTGTTTGTACTCTATTATTAGTATGACTCTAGTATCGTACTTCTCACCTTTATGACTGGTTTAGACTGGACAGGTTTAGGCTTTGTGTTTTTCTTTTGATCAGTTCCTGAGTCTGAATCTGAATCCAATTCTGATCTGGATTCAGACGAACTCTCAGACGAGGAACTCTCAGAGCCTGATTCACTTTCAGATCTGGATTCAACCTTTACAGCATTCCCATTCTTCTGCTTCCTGTTTTAGGCACACACAGACACAGAAACAACTGAACTATTTGAGTTTACTAGCCAAATTAATAACTGCAAAATCAACCTACATCCAGTAAACACACTTCACTCCTAAATTTCATTTATAGCCTTCCCTTTAAGAGTTTCTTATGTACTAAACACTACAATCAATTATGTAAAAACATGTTTAAATCTTTATTCCTGGGCCATTTTTTGACAACCTAAAAAACAACTAGACATTACTAAAGAACATTTCAATATTCAAACATCAAAAGGGACGTAGTTTGGTAGAGAGAGAGCAAAAGAGAAAAGGCTGGCTAAATTAGCAGAGGGAACAATGTCTGTTTAATTGTGAGATGATTAGATGGATTAATTTGGCCTTTGGATTTCATTTGCTCAGAACAAGTGATACACACACACACACACAGGCCATCTAACTGAAGTGTGCACAGTTCAACGGCAGCATTAATGCAGGTTGTGAGTATGTATTAATGAGAGCATTTCACGGTAGTTAAGGATGTGGGCGAGAGCCTTAAATCATGCACAATAATGACAGAACAGCAAGCAAAACAGGCAAAGAGTGTATCACATACACACACACACACACACGTGTATGTGTCTATTAGCGGTTTAATTACCGCTTCTAATAAAGGCAGCAGGATCAACTACAGAAACGTTACATCACAACAATTAACAGTGCAAACTCTGTGTGTGGACTGGATAGAGAAAGTCATCATGTTTGTGTGTTTTTATGCCTTGCAAATGTAAACATTTAGGGTTATGTGATGAACTAAACATATTCTGCTGATTTTACACTTTTTACTAATGTTAGCAAAATTGCAAAAGGGACTTTTGATAACTTTGGAAGCATCTGTAAAAATGGGTTCATTGATCAATAAAATACTTGCATTGGATGCCATTGATTCTTAAAACAAAATGTGCATTTATGAACTTACAGCTATTACTAAGTTGCATTACAGCTACTCAATTCACAGATATCTTTGTATTTTGAAACTTAGTGAGATTTAAAATTAGTGAGAATAAAATCCTTATTGTTGAGGCGGCCTGGCGTGTGTGCGAGCGAGAGAAAGAGAGTGTGTGTGACTGTATGTGTGCATATGAACAGATGGAGGGGGAAATTATTGGTGCCACATTTTATTAGTCGTTTTATGCTGCAGCATACACAATCACACAAACACACACACTGAACACACACATTATTTACCTCTTGCACATATCAAAAACCAAAGTTGTACATTGTGCATCCACTTGTGCACACACTTCAGCAAAACACACCCATATATGCGGTTATAATGACCAAAGTCAATCTCACATACCATCTGTCTATATATTTATGGCACATAAACACTTCAAAATAGCAATAGCATGTGATGCAAGTATAAAGCGCTGGAATTCAGACCACTTACTTTGTCAGTAGAGTTCAATGGGTGTTTAGCAAACATGCATGACCTCTAATGAAGGTTTATGCCTATGTTATGCATGCATCTATTTAAATGAAGAATGCTGGGTCCGACATAAATATGAATGGGTGATTTCTAAAATACAATGCAGTTGAAAAGTTTGGTGTTGGTAAGACTTTTGAATGTTTTTAAATGTAGTCTCTTCTGCACATGAGGACTGCATTTATTTGATCAAATATACAGTAAAACAGTAATATTGTGAAATATTATTACAATTCAAAATAAAGTGGTTTCTATTTGAATATAATTTATTCCTGTGATGCAAATATGAATTTTCAGCATCGTTACTCCAGTCTTCAGTGTCACATGACCCTCCAGAAATCATTCTAATATGCTGATTTGGTGCTCAAGAAACATTTCTTATTTTTATCAATGTTGAAGACAGTTGTGCTGCTAAATATCTTCATGAAAATATATGTGATGCATATTTAAAAAACTGCATATTTAAATTAGCAGTTTAAATATGTCAGCATTTAAAAACTGCAGGGAATTTATTTTGAAAGATTGAATGTGATTGGTCAGTGGGATACAGAGCAAGGTCATGATTGGTTAATTTAAATAAGGTCATTTACACTGAGACATTACCTGTCTTTGCTGTCCGGTTTCTGCTGTTGTAGTTTTTTGTTTTTTAGAGTTTTCTTCTTCTTTTCGGAGTCTGATTCACTGGAGCTCTTCTCCGATTGGCTGGAGCTGCTCTTGTTTGAATCATTGCTGTTCTCCTCGCTCTCAGACTCCCTTACTGATTCTACATGGACACAAAAACAGGTTAAGACAAGCCTCAAATTTGCCAAAACACAAACCAAGCCAAAGCTCATGTTTTACCTTCACTGCTGCTGCTGCTACTGTCTTCACTATTGCTTCCCTCTTCCTCCTCCCCCTCTTCTTCCTCTGAATCAGAGTAGAACTTCTCATTTGATTTGGCAGGTTTGGATTTACTAAGTGCCGGTGCTCCAGCCTCTTTCACCTGCCAGAGTCACACATAAACAGGAAATGAGGAATAATTTGAGACTTGGTAACATCACTGTCCTGTGAATGAACCATACGCTAAGGCCATTTAAGTTTATAGATATAAGACATTTTTAACTTTATCTTTAAAAAAAATAAAAAATACAAGGGAGTCTTACTGGTTCTACTACCTCCACATTTCTCACTGATTGGTCAGGAGCGACAGCCGGCCAATCAGAAAGCTCCAGGTATCCACTGGCCTGAGAATTGAGTGTATGAGAGAGTGTGCCAAGCTGAAACCGGTCTCGATCTGAAAAACAGACAAAAGAGGAGAACTGAGAGACAGGTAAGTAAATGTTAATGCCATCAAATATGAGGTTTTAATATCAAAGCAACGCCTGCTAATTTGGCCATCCGCTAACACAAACATCAATTCAATGGTAAAACTTTTCAGTGAAGGGAATTCAAAAATTATAAAGTACAAGTATAAATAAATGGATAAATAAAATTTAGAAAAAAATAAAAATAAATAAACCATTAGCATTTACTGGAATTGCCATATGATTCTGCTTTCTAAACACTGGTATCATGAGATTAATCAATGAGATTAATCAATGAGATTACTTTCATAATATGAAAAGTAACTTTAATATTTTTATTTTTCCACTTTAAATAGATTATTAATATAACAATATTAATTATACTATTTCATATTACGTTATGGATGTAATCAGGGATATAATAATAAATACTATATAGTAGATTAGATTCAACGTTATGTGTGTGTGTGTATATATATACACAGTGGGTACGGAAAGTATTCAGACCCCCTTAAATTTTTCACTCTTTGTTATATTGCAGCCATTTGCTAAAATCATTTAAGTTAATTTTTTTTCCTCAATGTACACACAGCACCCCATATTGACATATATATATATATTTGAATATCTGCGGACAGATATTCAAAAGTTTTGCTATGCAAAACTAATAAACTAAGATCTTCTAGTTTATGCCTCCAACTCTGGGTATTACTGTACTTCTTTGTCATAATAAACAAAAAAAGCAGTAAGTGTCTGCACAGGCCTTCAGGAGACCTGCTGGGTAATTGACATTAAACTGGCAGAAATGCCACGGCATTCAGGTCTGCCCGTCTGCCCTTCTCACAATATGCCGGGTACGTCCCGTAATAACCAAGGTATATGAACGCATAATCACTCTGGCTCTGCAGAATATAAACATGAGCGAAAAACGCCACCGCACACAGCGGATCTAAACCACAAATATTAAAAATGACAGCAGCAGTTAAATGTCTCGCAAATGTTATAGGGTAAATATATGCCGCATTAATGAAATAAAGACTAATGGCTGTATGTTTCAGTATACTAATTTATTTTAATCTAGTAACCATGGGGACAATCATGAAATCATTGTATTAAAGCAAATTAGAGCAAGAAACTGGAGCACAGATTTGAGATCAGTAAATTATCAATGCGCCCGTTTGGACTATTGATGAGTTTTTCAGCTAAAGCCTGACGAATCGCCTTCACCGCAGAGATCATAGTCACAACCTGCATCTTCACGTGACTTAAAAAAACACACACAAAGACGTGTCGCTTTGAGTTTCATCACAGCGAAGCATAATCAGCCCTTACAAACTTTATTACCTCCTATTAAGGGTGGGACACGCTTTACCAAGCACCGAGAACGATACTCAGCACAACAAAAATTACCCCCAGCGACAGCCGTCATCAATCACACAGAGCGCATCCTTCACGCTAAACCCAAATCCATCCATCCGTCCATCCATGTATCTACAAGACCAAATGAGTAACACCCTTTTCCTGCACGAGGGCTTAATTACTCCCATTTAATTGCAGGTGCAGTGCATGATTGTACAGGAGGTAGTAGTAAATCAACGTGTGGGCGTGTGTGGGACGCCCAGATTCGACTGTCTGTTATCAAATTATGCAGAATTCTACAATTCAATTCTGCACGGGAGGAATAGAAGGCGAAGCCTACAAATCCATGCCGCTAATCCGGAGAAAAAAAGCCCAGTTCAGAGGCGGGAAAAAATAACTGTGTGCCGTTTGATAGAATCGCTTGCAGAGTATTTCTGCGTGCTGTATTGATGTTTACGGGTTAGACCTGCTGTCATGGCCTGCAGGGATGAATTCCCATGACAGTGTTGTGTGTTTCAGTTCTGAAGCCCTGCTGGAATGGAATAATGTGATGAAATAAGAGAAACGTGTGAGAAATCGATGTCAGCAGAACTCTTTGAGTTCGTATAGATGTGGTCGCGTCATTTAGAATGAGAGCATGACGTAAACTGACGGCTTTGGATTTTTTTAACTGTTTTTTTTAACTCTAGCTGTTTTATCATGCAACAAAGCTTTAAACGTGAGTGATACGGCCTAGAGGTTACCGATCTGCGGTGGTAACTGAAAAGTTGTAGGTTTGAATCCCACATCTTATGACCACTGAATTTCCATGACTTGTAAAATCATATTTATTCATATTATATCATATTATAAATTATATTCACTACAGATATTTAAATTAATCTTTATGAGTAATACACTAATATTGGCACCCTTGGTAAATATGTGAAAATAAATCTGCATCGTTTATAATTTGATCTTTCATTAAAAAAAAAAAAATCACTAAATTCTAACCTTTCATTGAAGTAAAACAATTGAAATTGGGGGGAAACTCGCATTATGAAACAAATGTTTTTCTCCAATGCATGTTGGCCCCAATTATTGGCACCTCTAGAAATTCTTATGAGTAAAATATCTCTGAAGTATATTCCCAATCATATTTCCTTTTTTTTTTTTAGCAGCACACCAGGGTGACTAGGAGCATGACAGGATTATAAATATGAGGAACACAAATGCCAATTTCCTTAATCATCCATCACAAGGAGTAAAACCAAAGAATATAGTTTTGGTGTGCAAAACAAGATTGTAGAGCTTCACAAAATAGAAAGTGGCTGTAAGAGCTAAAGCATTGAAAATCCTAATTTTCACCATCAGGGCAATAATTAAGAAGTTCCAATCAACTAAAGATGTTACAAATCTGCCTGGAAGAAGATGCGTGTCTATATCGTCCTAATGCACAGAGAGGAGGAGATTTTGGTTCACAGCTGGATAATTGCAGAGATTAGTTGAGTCTTGGGGTCAGAAAGCCTAAAAAAAATATCAAACAGCATATTCAGTTGTCGGACACGACTGGAACTTCAAACGGGACTGGCTTCTACGGTCAGATGAAACTAAAAAAAGAGCTTTTTGGCAGCAAACCCATCAGCTGGGTTTAGTGCAAACAGAGATAAAAAGTACTCCATGTCCACAGTTAAATACACTGCTGGATCTTTAATGTTGTGGGCCTATTTTTCTGACCGAGGTCCTGGACATCTTGTTCAGATACGTGGCATCATAGATTCTATCAAATACCAACAGGTAAAAAATCTAAACCTGACTGCCTCTGTGGTTGGATCTTCCATCAGGACAATGATCCAAAAACAAACATCAAAATCAACACAAAAATGTGTCACGGAGTAAAAAATGAAGCTTCTGCCCTGGCCAACCCAGTTCTCTGACCTGAACCCTATAGAAAATGAGTGTGGTGAACTGAAGACAAGCACCACCAACATGGAGCTGGGAATCTGAAGGATCTGAAGGAATGGTCTCTGATCTCTTGTCAAGTGTTCCTCCAAACTCATCAGGCATTATAGGAGAAAACTCAGAGCTGTTTTCTTGAGAAAAGGACGCTGCAATAATTGTGGCCAACGTGAACCAGAGAAAAACGTTTATTTCATAATGAGATTTTCCCCCCACTTTCCATTATTTTACTTCAACGATAGGTTAGAACTTTGTGAATTATTCGTGGAGGGCACTGTATTTACTATAGAAATTTAAATGACTTCTCAAGATTTTTACCTTTGAAGGCAGACTGCAGGACAGGAGCCGGTTTGGGCGCCATCAGGATGCGGCGAGCGTACTTGCTCAGGGCTCCGCTCTTCTCGTTTGGGACAATCAGCTGACGAATGAACCGTGTTCGGTCTCTGATGTCATAGTTCTGATCATACTTGCCCAAGTTCAAAATGTATTGAGTCAGCAATTTAGTCTGTATGAGAGAAAGAAAGTGAGATAAAACGCAGCCAAAACACTCCCCCGCTCAATGTGTGATTTGATTTTACCTGTTTGGAATTGGTCAGGTAGAGTTTGGCAGCAAGGTTGACGATCTGAAGTTTGACAATGTCCTCCTCATCGGTGAAGGTCTTGGCCATCTTTCGCAGGACGTCGGGGGCGATTTTAGGCACGTGTTCACAGTATTCACCCATCAGCCACAGGATGCTGGCCCTTGCCATCGGGACCTAAAGAGGCAATGTTCACCAAATACATCAAGTGTTAAATTGATATGAATCACACTGTAATTGCACACTATAACATTACAGTTGTGTATAATACTGAACCCGTCTCTCACAGTGATGTTGTCGAAGAGTTTGGCCATGTGTTTGATGATGTCACTGTGCTGTGATGGCTGAGTCTGCAGAAGTTTCTTGATGACTACGACGCTTTCTGCAACAACAGTCTCTACAAAGAGAAGAAATGCATGAATAGACACTCAGGAAAAAAAGGAACAAAAGTGGTCACTGTGGCGGTACCTTTTCAAAAGGCACACCTTTGTACCTAAAGAGTCCATATTGGTACCTTAAAGGTACATATTAGTACGTAAAGTGTACATATTAGTACCAAAAGGTCCAAAAGTGTACCTTTTGAAAAGGTTTTTAAGAGTGCACTGATAATCCAATATACTATGTTTTTACTGTAGTAACAATAACTAACTGTAGTAACAAGTGTTGAGGAGTAACTAAGCAGCAACTTAAATAAATTTTTGAGGTGCGGAATTAATACACATGCTCCTGTATGTAATGTTTTCTCTTATATGTAGCTTTAGTGAGTCATTTTAGTGAATCGATTCATTCTGGCAATTCAGATAAATCAAGCCCTTGTGATCCATTTTGTAGGTAAATGCTTATATATAATTTTATATTTTATACACGCATATAATTTTATACTTTAAACAGCAAGTGTTGTTGGCAATTTGTTTGTATGTAACTTGTAGATCAACTAAATTACTGATTACTTATCATATTGTTTAAAGTTCAAAGCATGTTCTTTGAGGAGTTTTATGAATCATTGAGACTATGACATGCATTTGTCAGAAAGAATATTCACATTTTTCATCTGTGGTGATAATGGCTCTGTCTGTATCATCATCAGTTTTGTCACTGACGATCAAGACATTGAACTTCATCATATTGCCATCTGCAGGAAACCAGAAGCACTGCGTCTAATAACTAAAGGATAACTTTAATATGTGAGTGATTACCGTCTCTGTTGGACAGCAGCAGGACCAGGCCGTTGAGGCAGGTGTCAGTCACCTCAGAGATGTTAGTGGCACAACAGCCGATGGCTTGGATGGTGGCCGCTGCGAACGCCTTATCCTGACTCTTCACATACGTCTGGAACACACATACAACTACTTAAAGCTGCTATTCCTCAGCTGTGTTTCTAAACCTAGTGAGCTGCCCACCCAGACAGGGTTTTTAGGCATCATAGAATTATTCAGAATTCAGTATTTAACTTCATCTTAAGATTCATCTAAAGAGTTTTTTTTCTCCCTCAGATTCAATTTAATCTATGAAACTTTACCTGGAATTCTCTCAGTATGGTGGAGATGTTTGCTTCATTAGCCAGGTTAGTCAAAATCTCCAGCTGAAGGATTTAAACAAAAGCAAAAAACTTTAGATAAACAACAAAACATCAGCAAGCAAGCAGAAAAGACACATGAAGGTAAGACAGTGTTTTTACCTTGAGTGTTTTGATGTGTGTTGCATCTGTAGACCTCACATAGAAGCTCTTCATGAAGGGCTCAAACATCCCCTAAAAAACACCACAGACATTACCTCAGGTCTACCTCATATTGCAGTACTTTAGATTCTTGTTTAAAAACCGCAGTCATTACCTCAAGACTTTAGCTCAGATTTTACCTTAGATTCTACATCAGTGTTTACCATTTACCCTCACTTTTTACCTGCATACCTCTGGGGTTTTTTTTTTTACTCAGAAATAACACGTGGTTTATCTAAAATAATTTTTCAGTCTACTCAATTTAGACCTGCTGTATTCAGATTTTACCTTTAGCATTTACCTCAGACGGCACTAATTTACTTAAAAATATATATCTCTAATTTTTAGTTAGTTTACCTCAACCAATACTTCAGATTTTACCTTAAGGTTTTCCTCAGACACTACCTCAGTTTATTTTAGGCTTGATTTAGGCCTATACCTCAGATTTTAACTCAGTGCTTACCTCAAAAGATACATTAGATTTATATCACACAGTTTATGTCAGATATTACCCTCAATTTGCTTGAGACATAATTGAAGCCTCTGATTTCACCTCAGAACTTATTGTAAGACTTACTTCATATTTTACCTCATGATTTCCCTCAGATTTGAGGCCTACCTCTGGTTTTACATCATTGTTTACCTCAGATCTTACCTTATGATTTATTTGATATTTTACTTCATGATATCCCTCAAAATTAAGACCCAACTCTGATTTTACCTCAATGTTTCCTCAGATCTTACCTTGCCATTTACTTCATATTTAACCTCATGATTTCCCTCAGATTTAAGGACTACCTCTGGTTTTACCTCAGAATTTACTGTAAGATTTACTTCATATTTTACCTCATGATTTCTCTCAGAATTGAGGCCTACCTCTGATTTCACCTCATGTTTACCTCAGATCTTACCTTGCAATTTACTTCATATTTAACTTCATGATTTCCCTCAGATTTGAGGACTACCTCTGATTTTACCTCAGAATTTACTTCATATTTAACCATGATTTCCCTCGGATTTGAGGACTACCTCTGATTTTACTGTAAGATTTACTTCATATTTAACTTCATGATTTCCCTCAGATTTGAGGAGTACCTCTGATTTTACCTCAGAATTTACTTCATATTTAACCATGATTTCCCTCGGATTTGAGGACTACCTCTGATTTTACTGTAAGATTTACTTCATATTATACCTCATGATTTCTCTCAGAATTGAGGCCTACCTCTGATTTCACCTCATGTTTACCACAGATATTACCTTGCAATTGACTTCATATTTAACCTCATGATTTCCCTCAGATTTTAGGACTACCTCGGATTTTACCTCAGAATTTACTGTAAGATTTACTTCATATTTAACCTCATGATTTTACCTCAGAATTTACTGTAAGATTTACTTCATATTTTACCTCATGATTTCTCTCAGAATTGAGGCCTACCTCTGATTTCACCTCAGAATTTACTGTAAGATTTACTTCATATTTTACCTCATGATTCTCTCAGAATTGAGGCCTACCTCTGATTTCACCTCATGTTTACCTCAGATCTTACCTTGCAATTTACTTCATATTTAACCATGATTTCCCTCAGATTTGAGGACTACCTCTGATTTTACCTCAGAATTTACTGTTAAGATTTCCTTCATATTTTACCTCATGATTTCTCTCAGAATTGAGGTCTACCTCCGATTTTACCTCATGTTTTACCTCAGAATAAGCACCCGAAGTAGACACATTTAGGCCAAGCTGATTCTAAATCATTAACATTGTTCATAACATGTTCAGATTTCATGAGAAAAGCAGAATGAATGTTTCAGTGAGTCTGTACCTTCCTCTGAATGGACATAGTGGCGATGTTCTGCAACACGATGTACTGAACTTCCCTAAATGAGCCGAGAGTGAAACCAAAAACAGGAATTAGATTGACAGATTTGATTGTAATACCACCTCCATCTCATGATCTCATAGTGTGCATGTGTTACCTGTGGCTCCTCAAGAGCCTCACCAGGGACTTGGTGATGATGCTAAGTTCATGTTTAGGAGACAGATGCCAGTAGAGCTGAGATACTGCCATCACGACCTGACAGAGAGAGATGATTCTTGTTATAAATGAAGAGCTATGCCTTTCAATGTTAAATGTAAGGTTCTTAAAAGAATATCAATAAACTAAAACACGATATTATCATGGTTTTTTCCATGGTATGTTTTTACAAAGGGAGAGAAATGTGAGAAAAAGACGAGTGGACATTAAAAGTAGCTCATGACCCTGTTGAAAAAACCAGCATATGCTGGTTTGGTATGTTTTGACGCTGGGATGCTGGTTTAAGCTGATCCTTTGCTGGTTTATGCTGGTCATGTGCTGGCAAAGGACCAGCATAAACCAGCAAAGGACCAGCTTAAACCAGCATCCCAGCGTCAAAACATACCTAACCAGCATATGCTGTTTTTTTCAACAGGGGAAAGAGACAGATTAACGGAAGACGTGGTGGAGAGTCCCAGAGACATGTGAAGTGAGAGAAAGAGGAAGAGGAGGGTTTGAGCGAGGTTGAAAAAAGATAGATGGTGATAGATTAGGAAGCCTTCAATGTATGTAATGATTTTGTCTTCCCCAAATTACTTTGACCCCAATATATGAACAGGACAGCAGACTTCAACACATCAACCGCTAGAGCAGCAGAGAGAGAGAGAGAGAGCTGATAAAGACAGAGTGCAGCCTGAGTGTAGAACAAAGCAGGACAAGTTTTAATCAAAACATATCACACACACACTACAAAAAACACACATACACACAGACCTTGAGCTTCCAGGTTGATGGAGCACTTGAGTCACCCTGTGTGTGTGATGTAGGAGGGAATAACGTTTTCTGAGCACATTTCTAAGGCTGAGTGTGTGTAACATGATGGAGTTGGGTCTGATACAGCCTTGGTCCCACTAATATTCTGATGTACAAACACGCGCACACTCGCACTTAAACACAAAACACACACTCAGGTGCGTCCTGAAGGCCTTCGCTATTGCTCAGAGTTGAACAGGAACGATAAGAGAGGGAGAAAGAGAAAACGGGAGAGTTCAGATGTGTGGGGAAATGGAAATATGTGAGCATCTTAAAGGAATAATACAGATTAAATATGAATTAATAAAGAAGAAAGGATGTAACTATCGGCTGAAAACTGTCTTCAACCTTACCTACAGGAATTAAGTCAGCAATGACTGACTAAAAGTGTATCTATCTTAAAGCTTTATCTATCCTGTGAGAAGCGAAACAGGAGATATGGCCTAAATAATAAAATAACTGCTTATACATAATTATCAATTGCATCATATAATGTAATAATATTACCATTTAGAATTCTTACATTTACAATATTTGACATTAATATTTAATATACAAATGCTCATGCTCAACTATATTAAATTCCTATATCTTAATAATAATAATTATTATTATTTATTTTAACTAATATTGATACAAGAATATGAAACAATTAATATTATTTTATAAATATTCAAAATGGCAAAAATGTTTATTATTGATTATACATGCCGCTTTACTAATATTTGCTATACAATTTTTTGTTACATAATTATGCTCTGATTATATATAATTATGCCTATAATAAATGTAATAGATTAATATATCTGTATTAATAATAATACTACTACTAATAATAATAATGTAAAACAATTTAAATAATACTTTAATCATTAATAAATAATAAACATTATAAACATATTACTATATTAACTTTTGAAATGAAAATATTGATATAATCATAATAATTCATATTGCTGTGTCTATATTTAAAATGGCAGAAGTTACTTAATATAATTACTGTTTTTATTATGACAGATTTGGTCCAAGAATATTCCTTTAAACAGAAACAGAGGGCTGAGTGTGTGTGTGTGTGTGTGTGTGTGTGTGTGTGCGCACTCACTGCGGTGTTTCTGCTCTGTAACAGTGGTTTAGTGTTTCTGAGCAGGAGTCTGTGGTCTGGATCCATGATGTACGGTTTGGACTGGTCCACTCTCCTTTCCTCCTCTGAATCATAAAATGCTTTCTCACTGTTCTCGTCAAACACGGCGTCCTACAATCACACATACAATTAATGAATAAAAACATCTAAAAAAATGCAGAGATTTAAATTAAATTTAAATTAAACCAACTCTTAAAATGATTAAAAGGAACTTTTAATCAGCAAATTTCTCTTGTGAAACAATCACTGCAGTCAGAGTTACAATATATAGTCCTCTCAATCCCTCCATCCTACCTGAAACCCTCAATGCTAGCATTGAAAAAAAAAATAAAAATGAAAATAAGATCAGTCAATTTCAAGCAGCAATTTTGTGTTCAAATGAAACCACTAATCTTGATAGCTGAGCTTTAAAAATATGTAAAATAATAATGAAATACTATCTGTGCTTAAGCACACAGACAGTAACTCACCTCTCTCCATGGGCTGACAAACTGCGTCCTGGCGTATCGGGTCAGCATGTGTATGATGACCACCTGACCCCACTCCTCCACGTCCACCAGCAGGTTACACAGCTTCCGATAGTTCTTATGGATCAGGTCGATCCGGTCCGGACAGACCTCCTCAAACGCCATCACCACGCTGCCGGCAACCAGCTACAAACAACACATGACAAACAGCAGGGTTTACAACTTAGCCACCTGTTAGAAGCCTTTCAGAAATTCTACATCAGTTTGAAGTGTTTTTTCACTCTGTGGTACACTAGTAAAATTAGGTTTAGAGTTCTTCATTTTGATTGGTTGTTACAGATTCCAGGGGTGTCAATCAACTAATTCTGAATATTAGTTTAATTCTGAAAACAAAAAAATAGATATAGATATAAAGAATTAAAAATGAAAATAAAATAAATATATATATATATATATACATACAGTGGGGAAAAAAAGTATTTAGTCAGCCACCAATTGTGCAAGTTCTCCCACTTAAAAAGATGAAAAGATGTTTTTCTCATTTTGTCTCTCATAGTTGAGGTATACCTATGATGAAAATTACAGGCATCTCTCATCTTTTTAAGTGGGAGAACTTGCACAATTGGTGGCTGACTAAATACTTTTTTGCTCCACTGTATATATATATATATATATATATACACATACACACACACAGTATATATATATATATAAAAATAAAAAACCTATAGTAAAACTATATATATATATGATTTATAAAAAATAATGATACATATAAATATATCACAATAATAAATATGGTATCAGTGAAATAAATGATTCTGGGCTATTGAGTTATTCTGGACTAATTAAATTACATTTTCAATAATTCAATAGTTCAGGTAAGAAAAAATAATCCCAATTTGCACAATATCAGACATTTTGAGTTTTTAGACCCGATAATAATTTATAAGAGAATTAAACGGTTATGAAATGTTCAAGCAGCAATTAACAATGATCCACTAAAAACCCAAACTACCCATAAATATTTGTGCACCTGAATGACAAACCAACAGACCAGTGATTCAAACAATCCATTAGAGATCATTAGAGAAACAATGTTTAAATTATATTGATTTATCTGAGATAAACACAAATAACAGTGTATAAACAAACACAAAAATTAAAAACCAAGAAAGTAAGAATGTAACATTTAAATCTGAGTGGTTAGTGCATGTGCATACATATACATATATATATATATATATATATATATATATATATATATATACACACACACACACACATATTAGTTTTATGCTTCGGTACTCATGTGGAAAGTGTAGGTTTGAATATTGGCTGGTATTGTATTATAATTCTACCTAATTGAACCTCGCTATAAATAAATATTACATTTGCACAAACATAAAAAGAAGAACATAAGCATCTGTACACATTCACTATTACACTTTGTCTAAAGTTATAAAACTGTGCAGACACACACAAACACATGCTGCACACACACACACACACACACACACACACACACACACACCTCTACAGTTTCTGGGCAATTATCACTCACCCACTTCTCCTGCAGCAACCCTAAAGTTGTGCTGGAGGTTTATAATTGCAAATTAAGCTGATTAGGTTATATATGCTTCGTAATTACAAACCTCGGTGTGGTCTCAAAACAAACAGATGCTTGGAAGATGACAACCTGTTCTGCTTCCCACCAAGCTAATATAACACACCACTCTCACTTTAGACTAATGAACTACAGTATATGAGAGAGAGTGTGTGAAAACAACACAGAGAGAGTTTGAGCAGGTCAGGTGCTTCATTCATCATCATGTGACTTCAGTTCCAGCTCGGAGGAAGAAAATTACATGTAACTGGTCACTTACAAAAAGGGTGCAAAATTAACTTTTTGCCACATCGGCCAGTGGCAGGTGAATTGAGAAAATTATATATATATTTTTTATATAAATAAAATTGACAAGACGGTTGACCCTGAGTGGTCAGCTAAATATCTACAGTGGATCTAAAATATTAATAATTAATCATAATTAGTTATGGTTAATTATTCATATTTCCCCATGAGTTAAATTCGCTACAAAGTTCTATTTTGGTTTCATCTGCCCATATGACATTCTCCCAATCCTCTTCTGGATCATCCAAATGCTCTCTAGCATACTTCAGACGGGCCTGGACATGTACTGGCTTAAGCAGGGGGACACGTCTGTCACTGCAGGATTTGAGTCCCTGGCGGTGCAGTGTGTTACTGATGGTAGCCTTTGTTACTTTGGTCCCAGCTCTCTGCAGGTCATTCACTAGGTCCCCCCGTGTGGTTCTGGGATTTTTGCTCACAGTTCTTGTGATCATTTTGACCCCACGGGGTGAGATCTTGTGTGGAGCCCCAGATCGAGGGAGATTATCAGTGGTCTTGTATGTCTTTCATTTTCTAATAATTGCTCCCACAGTTGATTTCTTCACACCAAGCTGCTTACCTATTGCAGATTCAGTCTTCCCATCCTGGTGCAGGTCTACAATTTTGTTTCTGGTGTCCTTTGACAGCTCTTTGGTCTTGGCCATGGTGGAGTTTGGAGTGTGACTGTTTGAGGTTGTGGACAGGTGTCTTTTATACTGATAACAAGTTCAAACAGATGCCATTAATACAGGTAACCAGTGGAGGACAGAGGAGCCTCTTAAAGAAGAAGTTACAGGTCTGTGAGAGCCAGAAATCTTGCTTGTTTGTAGGTGACCAAATACTTATTTTACCGAGGAATTTACCAATTAATTCTTTAAAAATCCTACAATGTGATTTTCTGGATTTTTTTTCTCATTTTGTCTCTCATAGTTGAGGTATACCTATGATGAAAATTACAGGCCTCTCTCATCTTTTTAAGTGGGAGAACTTGCACAATTGGTGGCTGACTAAATACTTTTTTGCCCCACTGTATATATATATATATTCATATTCTCAGGAGAAACATAATTTGAGTAAATTTGCAATTCATACACAACAAATACATACATACATACATATACACATGTGTGTATATGAAGTATTATATACATATATAATTGTTCTGATAAACAATTTACAAATAAATTATTTTAAAGTTATTATTATATATAATGTATACTTTTATATTTATCTAATGTATAATATACATATTGAATTTAATTTTTTATATTCTTTTTTTATATACATATATTTATATCAATTTATATAACAAATACAATATTGTATACACACACAAATAATCTCAATCTAATCTATATACAGTACATTTTTCTTATTTTATTTGTAATTTATTTTAATTTTTAATTCTTCTTTCCACTACTATAAAATGTTAATAAATATCAATTGTGTACTATTAATCAATATTGTACACAATAATCCCATTCAAGTCTATGTGATTAATGAGTTAGGTAAAAAGTCATCAAAAAGTAGTCAGACTACATTACCTAATATGAGTAATCCAAATTATGTAGAAACGTTTATGGAAAACGCAAGGCAGTCAAAAGTCTTTTAACAATCGTAATTTCTTGTGTTTACTTTTATATTTTTGGTCCATCTTTGGATTTATTCTATTTACCGTTCATCTTTAGCGTCTCCCCATCTTGCTGTTCCCATATTACTCAACAAGAGCTCCAAGGTAAACTCCATCCACCATCAACAACGCTCTTACTTACACACACCTCATCAACAAACCTCTGCTATCTCTGCTGCTTGACAACACCTTAATGGAAAAATCACACTAAGCAAATGGTTTCTCTAATAACAATAAATTTCCTGTAAAATTATGAAGGGTACAGGACGTTTCCCTGGATCCATTTTGTCATGAATTCTAATTAAGGCCGGGCCGCACTGACGGGAGAGGAAACAGGGAATGCTGGGTCATCAGCGAGCGAGGAGAGATAGCGAGAGATGCTGGAACGACGCGGCTGTGATTGATGCTGTGCTTGCCGGTCAGACTGAAGACACACACACGCTCATATTTCATCAACGGCAACACATCCCAGTGAATTTCCTTTAGCAGCGTACAGGGGAAGCTCGTAGAGATGTCTATTATGTCACAATAAACATTTCCAGTGCATATTCGGGAAGCTCTACAGGTGAAATACAGCTCTGCGCTAAAAGCCTATGAGGACGGCACTAAAAAAAATATGACAACGTGAGCAGAAATCCCAGATACATAACTCAAATTTGAGGCCAGCAACAATGACCAAGTCCAGCGGATACGTGTTAAGATAATTTGCTGCTGAGACTTTGTCCAAGGCCCTGGTGGAAATGTTTTGAGCTCAGAAAGTGTTTATTTTACTGCCAGAAGTGTTATAGAAATGAATGTGGTGTTGTTGCGCCATCTGGTGGTTGCATGCTGTACATTTAAGTTAATGTTAGACAATGCATTAAACTTGATTAGTTTAATTCAATTCAACTCATTTGTATATTTATAATACACTTTGTGTCAAAACAGCTTTTTAGAATATAGCTGGTCAGATTGTAAAAACCAGTCAGTTGCACACTGCTAGAGCTTTGTAAGCCATTGCAATGTTTTGCAATATTGCACAGGACAGATAAAAAAAAATTACAATTTATTTTAATCCCATGCATTGATTCATTTAATTTCTCACCAGTGTTTAGAAGCAGAATGAAATCATTTTAATTGAATAATTTAATTACTTTTAATGTAGTCTTTCATTGCATTACTTTTATTTGACTTTATTGCTTTTATTTACTTTATTGGCTCCTTGTGGCAACTAGCTTTATTTTGCTTTTTTACATTTTATTTTATTTTATTTCAGTTTAAGTTAATTTTATTTTTAAGTAACATTTTTATGCTTTTATTTAACTATAAATAAACAACTTTCCAAACAAACTCAAAACTAGAAAAATAATAGAAAAAATATGTTCTTTTTAATTATTAATTTAAAATATTTTTAGAATAATATGATTGAAGTTAACCCTATTCAGTGCAATATATGCTAACAAAGACTTAAAAGAAAAAACATTTCATATAGTAAACATGCATTTTGTTTCCAGTTTGAAAACGGACCATTTAATTCTATTCAATTTTAATTATTTGTTGAGCATTTTAATCACTTAACAACATTTCGATGGTAGTTTAATGATAGTAATAGACACAGAATGATAAAACTGGTCATGTTTGTGTGAATGTCACGATATTTTACCGTGCTTTTGTCTTTCAGGAGTTTCTCAATCACTTCGATCAGATGCTCTTTCTGATCCGGGTCCAGACTGGAAGACAAAATCAGAGACCTCTGTCAAACACTCGTTTGTTAACATTCAGCGGCCACATCTGTGTGAATGCGTGTATTACCTGAAGAGTTTCTGAATGGCGTGAGCGGCAGTTTTCCGGACGTAAGGTGAAAGGTCGGTGGCTGCTTCTTTGATGGCCAGCATCATGATGGGCACGATGATGGGAACTCTGATGCTGGACAGGACCCTGAGAGCGCTCGCTCTGATCAGCTGATTGGGATCCTGCACACACAACAATGATTAAAAAAAACATGTGTAAGCTGAGTGTTAGCTGATCCAAAATACAGGCAAAACATTCATGCACAAAAGGCCGGAGAAAAATGGGAGGAGACAAGGGCTGCACGATTTTTCTGAAAAAACTTGCCATTTAAAATGTGATTAAAGAAATTCAAGATTTGCTATGCTTATTTGTAGGGCAGCAAAATTTGTGATTATCTATTAATATGGCTGTATAATAATAATAATAAAAATAATGACTATTAATATTGTTGTTGTTGTTATTATTACTAAATAAAAATGACTATTACTACTATACTATATATTATATTAATAAAATGCTTTACTGTATATTCTATATAAATATTTTACTATATATAATATATTAACACTAAAATAAAAATTGTGTATTTAACAAAAACTATGCAAGAAGAAGAATTTTATTTCACATTACATTACAACTGTAAAATTAAAATACTAATATTTATGGTGTCTTAATTTCTTCATTTACAAATGTTAAACCATTAAACTTGCATATTGGTGGAAGCCCTTTTTGTGTTTTTAAAACACAACGCTGAAATAAAATATGGTTAAAGTAAAAATATAAAAAATTACTAAATAAATGAAATAAAAAGATAATAATAATAACAATTTGTTTGACAGTACAACTGTAAAATTACAATACTAACAATTACGGCTGTTTTCATTTCTTCATTCTCAAACATCAAACCATGAAACTTTATTTTGACAGAAAAGTGCAGTGTATTTATTTAACTGAATTGCAGCCTTTGTGATTTGATAATCGGACAAAGCCAAATCAGAATTTTGGTTTTATTTTGATGAATCATGCATCATGTAAAGCAGTGAATCTCAACCTTTTGGTTTACCGGACCCCAGTCCAATTCAGAACCATCCTCAAGGACCCCCAGAACAAAATTGACTCATCTATGTATCGTTTGTGTCTTTGTGAGGACCAAATGCAGTCAAGTATTACTCAAGTTAGTTGACTGGTCTAGTATTTGGCCATATCATCAGACAGCTATATTGGATTTTTCTTTCATGGAAACATGTCATGACAAAATTTATAATTTGTATAAAATTTATACAAAAATTCATACTTTATACAGACCCCCTAGCCTTACGTCAAAGACCACTAGGGGTCCATGGACCCCTGGTTGAGAAACACTGATGTAAAGCACAAAAAGAGCATCATGGGATAGGAAAGGGGCGGGACTTACCTTGAGTGCCCGCTGAAAGGTGCTGATTGACAGGAGGGCGAGATCCTGCTGTTCCTCTGCGTACCGGACGAGGTACACGTACACCAGCTTCTTCAGCTAAAACATGCATACACAAATTAACTAAACATTCAAAACTGTCCAGTTCTTCATCATTATTCTGGGTTAATTTGCTTTTCCTACAGAAACACAGATAACTTAAAGAAGTAGATAAACAATCATCATCCGATCCCAGCTTTAACAAACTCATTTGCCATCTTAATATCTCCGAGTCTATCATGAGACAGTCTGATCAGCTTGTGCTCAAAGGTGAAGTGTCAAAGGTCGGCTCTCCGTATAATTGCGTCCAGCTCTTGGGGTGACGAGAGGTCATTAGCGATCAGGGAGTCACGACGACGCATTCCATCATCATCACCACGGCGATTACCAGCCAAATGGAAAAACATCACTCACTTCATAAAGAGAGACATTACCCATCTGCCCCTCTGGTTAATCACATTTACATACAGTGGCCTGCTGATCAGGAATTGGAGCAGCCGTGCGCATGTTAATTAGACAGCGACTAAATGAACCGCTGGCATTTATGAAGCAGAATTATATGAGGAACAGAAAAACAAACCTGATAGAGAGAGGGATTGCTTTTTTCATGCAAGATTGTTGTTGCTGGGTTATTTATAATAGGGCACAAATAACCCAAAAACAAGCCATAGTGCTTTAAATTAGATCATAAAACATGCACTCTGTGGATTAAACAGAATTTCAAGGGCCTCAAGAGGATCCACCCGAAAATAAATAAAACAATTAATTATATAAATATTATAAAATACATACATTAAATAAAGTAAAAATAAAAGCAATAAATTAAAATAAAAGTAAATTAAAAATGAAAATAAAATGCCATAAAAGAATACATTTAAATAATAAAAAAAGACTTTCATTATTACTATATATATATATATATATATATATATATATATACATATGTATATAATAAACACTTATAATGTTATTTATATGTTTTATTTGTTATGTTATTTATAGTTTAGGCAGGGTTATTATAGTAAACTAAAACTAAAACCATTATAAAATAACAAACTATTTTGTTATTAAAATATTATATTATTATAAAATATTTGTACAAAATTATTTTAAGCTAATTGGTCAACATTTTTATTTAGATTAACTTGATATACTAAAATAACTAAAACACAAGCTGAAATAAAATATCAATCAAAACAATATAGACATAAATAAATAAATAAACAAATAAATAAATAAACCACAACAAAAATAAAAGAAAATCCCTTAACCTTTGTGGGGGTCCATGGCATCAAATTTTTCAATGTTACTGCATAATTTAAAAAGACAAAATAGCAAAATGATTTAAAAAGTAAACATAATATAAAGTTAAAAAAATATAATAATAATAATAATATAACCAAGGAGGGACGGAGCTTACTGAAGGGTCAAATACATGAGTGTTTGTGTGTGTGTGTGTGTGTGTGTGTGTGCATGCGTGTATGACCCTGCAGTGAGTGGATCAATGGTCACACCTGTGGTCTTGTTTGTGTGTGTGTGTGTGTGTGTGTGTGTGTGGATCAATGGCAGCATCCCCACGTCTCTGAGCTCCAGAGAGCAACAGCGTTCAGTACACAGCTGCCCAGTACGGAGCATCAGACGTGGGGGGATGACAGAGAGAACGTGACTGGATCCTTGGACTACCAATTACACACTGGCCCCTCAAAACACCAGCCGTCTTCTTCAGTCAGGACGTTTTTCCCAAACACTTCTCATGTCTTTCCATCAGTCTGTCCAGACAATCTTCTTTCCATCCAAACATTCATTCTTAAGCAACAAGGGCTTCCCTGTCAGATGCCCGATCAAAAATAAGCGCCATCTACAGGGGTCCTCACAGCTGCCGAACGCCTGTGTTCAGGAGTCGATTTTCACTCTCAAATCAAAGCAAAAAGCGCAGTGAGGAAAACTCATTTGAGCATGTCAGCGCTTTTTATATAATTTCTTACCTCAATGTTTTTACTTGCAACGTTCTTCACCACTGCTGGGAAAAGTTCAGAAGCATTCTTTCCCTTGGCAATCAACTATATAGAGAGACATAAATATGTTAATGAGACAGAATGAAGCAACACACTGATGCTGAGTGAATGTATTCATAAAATCAGAGACTAAATCTTAAAGGGATAGTTACTTCAGCCAAAAATAAAAATTGTCATTCACTCACCCTCAAGTCGTTCCAAACCTGTATGAATTAATTTCTTCTGTTGAACATCAAAAAAATTTATTTTGAAGAATGTTGGAAACCAAACAGTTGTTGGTTCGCATTTACTTCCATAATATAGAAAGAAAATATACTACGGAAGTCATTGGGACCAGTAAATGTTTGGTTACCCTCATTTTAAATTTTTGGGTGAACTATCCCTTTAATACCAGGTCACTGTCTCTCAGAATGACATACCCCAACTATCCTCTTCATGGCCTCCAGCTTCAGAGACTCTTTGTTGCTTTCCAGCATCTCTTTCAGATCTTCATTCCTGCAGAGAAACCAAGGACTCAGCATTACAGCAAATTCACCATGCTAACCATATAGTTTTACTTCAAATAAAAGTAGGGCTGTCAATTCACTCCAAATTCTATGCCAGTAATTTATTATTATTCACTCTTAGTTAACAGCTTCAGTTCTTTTATTGTAAATGAAATAAAAATAAAATAATATCTGTATTATCCACATATTATCCACACACACACACATTTTTATAATTTTATTTTAATTTTAGAATCTATTTTTAGAATTAACAATAATTTTATTATAAATGGTATATTGATACATAATTAAAGATTTGAATATAAACTATATATTTATATGATATAATTATATATTTGCAATTACATTATAACTAAATTGAAAGTTATATAAAATAAAATAATATATGTATTATCCACATACACAAACACACATATATATACACACATTTTTATAATTTAATTTAATTTTAGAATCTATTTTTAGAATTAACAATTATTTTATTATAAATGGCATATTTATACATAATTAAATATTTGTTTATAAACTATATATTTATATTATATAATTATATATTTGCAATTATATTATAACTAAATTGAAAATTATATAAAATATCTAAAAATAAAATATCTGCATTATCCATATATATATACATACACACACACACACACATTTTAATAATTCTAGAATTAAACATTATTTTATTATATATAGTATATTTATACATAATTAAAGTTTTGTACATAAACTATTTATTTATATTATATAGTTGTATATTTGCATTTATATAACTACATTGAAAATAAGATAAAATATTATTATATGATATAAATATTATAATAAACTATAAACTGTGTAATTCATATATAATTTCAAAATAAAAAAAAAAACAGGTGATTGTTTTACCTGCATGTCATGTTACAATTAACCGACATCAGAGAACT
Source organism: Sinocyclocheilus grahami (assembly GCF_001515645.1). Lineage (NCBI taxonomy): Eukaryota > Metazoa > Chordata > Actinopteri > Cypriniformes > Cyprinidae > Sinocyclocheilus > Sinocyclocheilus grahami. The sequence continues at coordinate 3,152,550 of NW_015505240.1, forward strand.
GTGAACATACAAATGTTTTTTTTTTCTTTATTATTGACTTAAAATTTCAGTAGGTAATTCAAGTAAATACTTTAGGTTGTTTCGGCTGACAAAAATGACAAATATCCCTTGCCTACAGCACCAAAATCACAGAATTCAGGAAAAATCATCTCAATTCAAGCTAATGGAAGACAGTCGCAGACATATTAGATTACTCTGAGCGAATGCTGATCATTCCTCTATCTGCACAGTGCTGTCATTTACATACGTATCATGTGAGAGCCACATTCTTCAGACAACTTGAAGATAGTTTGCTATCATGTCACAGAGATATAGATGAGCTATTATTTAAGCTTAAGGAATAGAACTGGAATATAAGGATGTTCATACCATGTGCATGTTTGAATGAATGAACGAATGAATAAGACCACTGTGAGAATAAAAAAAAAAAGATCCGTGCCTAATTTTTCCATCTCCAAAACATGCATTGTTTCAAAGTGGTTGAAAAACAAAAAAAAGTGGGGTTTCTTGGCTTTACTTGAGCATTTCTCCTACCCTCTGCTTGGTTTCTCCTCATTACCGCTGCTGTGGTTGTTGGTCAGAGCCTGCTCCTCCGAGCTGAAGTCTGATTTCAGTGTGAGCTGAAGGTTCTCGGCCGAAACAAGAGCGTTTCGCATCACTCTGACGGCCTCCAAACGCAAGCTGCCCAATCCTACGTTCATTTTACACGTGTACAGAATTACTAAAAATCACAAACCACAGCAGTAGAGAAGGTCAAGATGATCCATACAAAGCCTTACATAGAGCCATTCATTGCAAGAAGTTCCTCAAGCCTTGTTTATCTTGCTTAACCATTCAAACACGATTATGAGATCATCCATTTCTCCAAACCAACCTAAAAAGACGAGGTCGAAGAAGGGAATGAAAGCCAATGTCTACTGGTTTCTTTCCTTCCACCGATGCTGTCGAGAAGACCAGAGAGGTACAAGACAGCACTATCCTCCTGACTCGATCATCTGGTTAATGGCCATGTGCAGCAGTCGCACAACCATCCAGTGTGACCATCACACACCAATTAGATCCATGAGCACTGAGAGACCAGCGAGGGTACAATGGTTCACTCTTATCATGGACAGAAGGCTGAATTCCCTTCATTTCCTTCAACGTTCTGCTGATATCCGGTCAGTTGGCCAAAGAAACTTCTCGCTTTTGATTCTCCATTAGAGAATCGGGTATCAATTAGGTTGAGAGATGCTCAACCTCAGAAGATCCAAAGCTTGCAAGCTGCATTCCTTTGAGTGTCGGTTGCGACTTGTATCCAATGAAGGAAGTGGGTAAAACGGAAAGGAAGTCCATTGAGGTCAAAAGAGCACCATCTAAAGTGCTGAGGCGACTCATATCCACTCCAGACGTGGTAATTCTTCGTGGCTGTGGCCACCTCCCTTTAGAGGAAGCGTAAAAGCTCTTATCTTCAGACCGAGGCTTTCATCACCTCCGCAGAACCGCGTTCTTCGCTTGTGTTCGTTGTTCACGGCAGCTCTGCTTTTCCTGATAACGTGAAACTTCCTCCAGCCAACCAAGGCAACAAAATATAACAAGTCTGAAACAAAATTCAAACCCAAATAGTAACCCGGAGGTAGGAACAGGAAGAACATTTTTGCAAACATGGTCAGGCGAATGCGCTTTACGCTGGTTGAAAATGTTGGATTGAATCTGTCGGAATGAACAATAATCACTCAAATGTTGTTCATTATGTGGAACACAAAACAATGCTTCTGGCTCTTTTTACAGTTCATAGTGAATACTGGCTTTAAAGCTGCAAAAAAGGCACCACAAAAGTAGTCCATACAACTTCTAGTGAGCTGTTGATTCCAAAACTGCTGCAACTGAATCACTGAATCAATGAGTTTAACCTGCAAACTGGAGCAGAAAAGGTGGGGTAAGCAATTTCTGGTAGCCAATGTTGACATTTGAAATCACCAAAACAAACACGCCCCTACCCCAAAAGGGTCTCGCCTAGGGCTGCACGATAAATCGCATGTGATATTTAATGCACATCTTGTCAAAAAGCTGGTTCTGTTATAAGCGGTAAATCTCCATCACGTGCGTGCTTTCACATTGAGCAGCATTAACTATACAGAGCCGTTGTTCACTGACGAGCTGCGCAAAACCACGTTCATATTCGCGCGATTTTTTGCGCAGCTCATCAGTGAACAATGACTCTGTGTAGTTAATGCTGAAACAGAAAAATTTTTTGTTATGCTGGTTGAAAGTCTCTTCACATCCCGATAGCAATCATTAAGTTAACACATGACATGACAAATCCCCGACAGAAAACTGCTGCTGACACATATTGACACAAATTTCTAATGATTTTCAACGGTCACTTTGTCGCGTCCAGTGTACTAGACAGACTTTAGCTGTTGCGGCACAGACACGGTGTTACTCGCCTATTGAGAAGAAACAAAGCAACCTCGGCGTACGATCGCAGGCCTTCCGCTCCTTGAGTTTTCTCCAGCGCTGGAAAGCTGATCCGATATTTGCACGGGTCCTACTTCTTGCCTTAAGCCTTCTTTTGTTCCGCAGACATTTTCCTCTTTTGTTTTTTTATCCGCCATCTCTATCTTTCTGTCGCTTGGCTCGGCTAATGTCCGTCCTGTGCACTGAACCCTCTCTCCTCCACATCATGAGTAGACACGCCCCTTACTGCTGATTGGCTAAAAGTTTGTTTTGCTATTTGGCCCGAATCAGTTTTCTAAAGCGTTTTTGAAAAATCGCTTACCCCACCTTTAACAAATCATTATTTTATGTTCTTATCAATGAAAGGGATTAATCGAGTTTACCGCAGGTTTTTGAATGAAAGTAGTCCATATGACTCATGGTCTATATTTATATAAGGCTTCTGAAATCATACGACAGCTTTCAGAGAGAAACTGACTGAAACTTAAATGGTCATTTGCATCTTCTATTAACTCAAGAATCACTGCAAATGACTCAGTGAATTCAATGTCATTCAATGAGTTGAACCACAGAACAGAAGCAGTGAATAAGTCATTATTTTGAGCAGGCTTTTAAAAGATGAAAGGGGTTTGAGCTAGTTCACAAATTGGATTTCATGATTCGTTCATGAATTAATGTTCAAATCACTAACTCATGAAAGTAGCTCATATCACTCATGTGCTATATTTTGAGCCATATTCTGCAAAGGTTTCTAAGAGGAATGGACCAAAATAATTTAAGTTGTTATTTGATGAAAAAATAAATAAATCACCCTCCAGTGAGCTATTAACTTGAACTGCAAATTACACAAATTAATCAATGAGTTGAACTAGAGAATAGAAGTGAACAAATAATTGCTTTGAGCTGGTTCTCATGAATAAAAGGGAATGATCTTGATCTAGTTCACAAACTGGACTGAGTAATTAGTTCATGAATCAATATGATTTGTTTATGAATTAGTTCAACTCAATGACTCACTAAACAGGTTCTTGAATTAACAGCTCACAGGAGAGGAAGACTGTCAGTGAAAAATGACTTAAATTTTGATTTGTTAATCACACAACGCTATTATGACTACGACTTGAAGTACAGTGCAACAGTTGTATGGACTACTTTTACAATGTAGGTTACAATAGGGCTGCACGATAAATCGAAATGGAATTGAGATCGCGATTCGACAGAAGCTGTGATTGTCATGCATATCTTTCAGTGAAGCACTGTTCTGTGATCAGCAGTAAATCTCCATCCAAAGGCCAGAGGGCGCTCTCACGCCGAAACTCCAAATACGCCTCGCAGAAGAAACCCAGAAAATGCCTGCAGCTGAATAAACAGAAGATTCAGCTGCTTTCATTGATTCAACGTGACTAATAAACACACGACTACGGCAATATACGGTTTATCTGAGTTCTTATTATTATAATTTTCATTCAAATAAAGTATATTTATAATGCAATGCCTTTATCACTGCTTAAATACTATGAAATATGTTGATTGCCTTATTCTGTGTAAGAAGCCACATCATCTCACAGAAGGATTTATTTCAAACACTCGACTGGCGTTATGAAGTGAGTTTGGAGTAAAAATATGTTATTAAATGTGGTATTTTCACATGCTTTCAGATGAAGCAGCATTTACTTCACAGAGCCGTAGTTCACGGAGAAGCTATGCAAACAGCTGTCATTATCGCGAACGATTTCAGAATCGTGAAATAAAATCGTCTGCGATTTTTTTGCGTAGCTTGTCAGTGAACTACGGCTATGTGTAGTAAATTCTGCTCCATCTGAAAGCACGTGATGATGATTTCCTGCTGATTACAGAACCGGCATTACTATCAAAATGCGCATGACAATCACATTTGATTAATCGTGCAGCCCTAGGTTACAATATGAAAAAGACCTGTGCAAATATCTATATCATCACATTTTTATTCTAATGTGTGACCCTGGACCACGATACCAGTCATACGGGACAATTTGTTTAAATTGAGATGTATATATTAGGGATGCACCGATATGAAAATTTTGGCCGATACCGATAACCGATTATTCTTAACTAATCAAAAATTGTATTAAGTTAATAAAGTATATTTACGGTAGGAAATTTACAAAATATCTTTATGGAACATGATCTTTACTTAATATCCTAATGATTTTTGGTATAAAAGAAAAATCAATCATTTTGACCGATACAATGTTTTTTTGGCTATTGCTACAAATATACCCCAGCGACTTAAGACTGCTTTTGTGGTCCAGGGTTACATATATCCAGTGGCTGGTTCCACAGAAGAAAGAAAGTCATACAGGTTTGGCACAACATATGAAGGTGAGTAAATTATGATCATTTTCATTTTTTGGTGAACCATCCCAACAGTGTTGCTATCCCTGCATCTCATTTGTATGCATCTCTCTCCTTCCTCATGAGTTCAGTCTTCTGTTTGCAGTCATGTGAGAGCGCCAATTCAGTTAGGCCTAAATAACATTAACCATTCTTCCGTTATAGCCATCAACATACCAAAAACCACACACACACACACACACACAAACCACCATCAGCTACAAGAGAAAACCAGCATCTTGAAATCAAGAAGCAGAGATTAAATAATATACAAACAATACTCTGTTAACAACAGAAAGGAATCCATACAATCTAGTACCAGCGAATAAATAAATAACAACCAGCAGTGAAGTCTTTTTGCCACATAATAAATGACACGATTCTCTTACGTCCCATTAGATTAAACCATTAACAGGCTCATTAATGTAGGAAGCAGCAACAGACTTCCTGTCATTCAGTACTGTAATTGTTGGAACAGATCCCTTAAAGCAAAATGGAGTTAAGATCCCACAGGACGGGCACATGAGGGTTTGACGTCAGCCCAGTCTACAGCCTTCACAAAGAGTCTGGAGAAGACAAACACTGAGGCTGAGTAGATAAACACTAGAGACAATGCAATGTGTAGATCAGTCCTGTGAGTTCCAGGCAGCACCTTATGAAACACCTTAAATAATAATGTTATTTAGAAGCCAGAGTGACCCAGGTCTAGTTTCACTAATACTGATGTGATATATCTGCACCAAAAGGATAGACGGGTCTCTGATATTACATGCATACTGACCCCTGGAGGAGAGGGAGGGCACGAGATTGCAAGACAACACAAGATTAAAAAAGCTGAACCACCAGACAATTATGTTTTTTTTTAGCAATATATATTTTTATTTGCTAGAAATTAAATTAAATATATTATATTGTAATATATATTTTTATTTGCATTTTCTCTCTTTTTTTTGCTACATTTTTTTTTTCTTTTTAAAAACTATTTTTTCCATATATAAAATATTCTAAATCTAAAACATTCTAAAGAAGTCAATCTAAGTACATATACATTATATAGAGAAAGACAAATATTAAATATTAGAAATATTAAATTAACTATTATATACATATTAAATAAATGTTATTATATAGCTCCAGTTTTGCTAGAAATATTTCATATTTAAATCAAATTAGATTTTCATATAAAAATTGTGTGTATCTATTTATCTATCTAGCTATAACTTTATTTTATCCTCTGATAAATATGCTATATATAAATAATGTAACTCATAAGCATACTTTTGCTGGAAATATTTATATTAAATGTAATATGTGGGTGCATTTATATAGGCCTATATAAAAAAAATTACTTCATAAATTCATAGACACTTTTGCGACGAACAATGTTTTTAAAAAATAATAGTGATTGGTTTGTGGTTTATCACATTCTTATTACAAAACCCTCACACAAGACATAAAACCAAATGATGTCAGTCAGGCAGGCAGACAATATCTTAGTGACAACTTTTGCAAAGAGACAGAAAAACGAACATTTAAGTTCTCAAGACATACAATTTTATATGCATTTTTTAGATGTAAAATTGTGAGTGACAACACAACGCTGATCGCCATATGTACAATGACAAATCTGTGAACTGCCCCAAAACTCTCTCACACTGGCCTTTAAGTAAGAACTCTGTGAGGCTGCTTAATCTTCTCTCCATGCAAATATTACACAGGCAGTTGAACTTGCAAATGAAGTATAATAGTTCCAACCCACAGTATGTTTAACAGCCCAAATTAGCAGCTCACAAAAAGGAGGCGTGTCCCATCAAGCTATACTCTAGTACCACACAGGACAGGGCATCACCTGGCACCCAAACACGCACAGAAACATTCTTCTTCATATGCTAGAACTACACTTCTCACACAGTAACCACTGACTGAAACGCATAGTAAATAAAGATCATGTGAGCGTGTGTTCCGGGTTCCTTACTTCTTGTAGTCGGCGCTGAAGAGGCTGGAGGCGGCCCCGCCGCTGCTGATGCTCGCGGGGATGCTGCTGTTCTCCTGCGCCGCGTCCACACCGGACTCCACCGAGCCCTGCTCGTTATACGACACACTGTTGGCGGACATCCCGAGCATTTACCCCGATTCACACTGATCACAACTGCACCGCAACCTTATTTATCCTCCGATAAACGCAGATGTGCTTTAACGATGTTGCGTTTCTACTTTGCACTGAATGGATCGAAAGAAAAAAACTTTTTTACTCCTGACGTGCAACTTTTCTTCCTCTTCCACGCAGAGCCGGAAGTGAGCTGGGGTCACATGACCGTCACATGACAGCAGCGTGACGAAAACCAAACACACGCTTCTTTTTTTTTTTCTTGTTCTGTGACTATATTTTCCATTAAAAATATTTATATTCAGTTTTATAAATTCATTTATTATCGTATTTTTATCCCATTTTATTATACCCATTAGTTATTTATTATACAGCCCACAAACTTTCAAGTTAAAAGAGAACTCTTTCTAGTTTTATTTTTTTATATTTAATCTGCAATCCCACACTCACAAACAAACCTCAAACTATGAAAAATAAAGTCCAATTTGGTCAGAAATAGCAACCAAAAGTGCCAAATTTGGAAGATATACCAAATAACCATTTTATAAAAGCGATATAATATTTTACAATTTCTATAACTATAACTATATAACAACATTATTCTTTAAAGAATATTTTTTAAAAGCAAAATTTAAATGTAACTCTATTATGCTTTTTCCCTTTTTCAACTTTAGTTAGTCTGTAATGTTGCTGTTTGAGCATAAAAAAGATCTGCGAAGTTACAAAGCTCAAAGCTCAAAGATATTTTATGTAACAGAAATCACTTTTCAAACACTACAACGAACGACTCGTTTGGACTACAACGCATATTTTCTGGGATTTGTGATATCACAAATACCGACAAATGGGACGAGACCTGGTTGAGCTGCACTAGTGAAGGCAGCGAGTGTTATCACTAAGATGGAGACATGCTAGCTTTCCCAAGGCAGACGAACTTAGAGTGGTTACAATCATCCGGGTTTAAATCATGCTCAAATTGATAGCCCAGCTGACCGATCACAGCACATTTCGTATTTCAGAAGGCTTCATGTGATACAGGAACTATTCGAGCCATTCCTGCCAGACTGGGGAGAGTGGTAAAATATGTGTAAATATGTGGAAAATAATGTGTTTTTCGAACAACCTAGTATGAGAGCCTGTTCTAGTACACCCCCAAAACAAAATCAAGACTTTGTAAAAGAGCATAATAGGACCCCTTTAAATAAAAACAATATAAATCTTGATATAAATTAACATTGTTTTTGTAATCCACATTATTTTACCTTAAGCACTCCCTATCAAATAACACAATTATTATTTGTTTACAAACAATTATATTAATGTAACTGAATAATTTTAAATAAATACATATATTAATATAAGTAATTATATGTAATTTAATAATATAAATTTTTTTTTCAACAATATTTTCAGCAGCGTGACGAAGAGTAAACACACATCCGTCTTCTCTCTTGTTCTACGACTATATTTTCCGTATGCTGTTTGTAAATATAAATCTTGATATAAATTAACATTGTTTTTGTAATCCACATTATTTTACCTTAAGCACTCCCTATCAAATAACACAATTATTATTTGTTTACAAACAATTATATTAATGTAATTGAATAATTTTAAATAAATACATATATTAATATAAGTAATTATATGTAATTTAATAATATAAATTTTTTTTTCAACAATATTTTCAGCAGCGTGACGAAGAGTAAACACACATCCGTCTTCTCTCTTGTTCTACGACTATATTTTCCGTATGCTGTTTGTATTCATTTTCATAAATGACTTTATTTTTGCATTTTTATCTCATGTTATTACTCTCATTAATTATTTCTGTTTTTATTTATTAATAATCTTTTTTTATGATCCTAATTAATTATTAAATACACCCCCAAACGTCCTCTCTCACTCTTTGTATTTTTATATTTTTCTTTATTAATTATTTAACGGAGCATTAAACTTTCTTAAACGGGGGATGTAATATTTTCAGCCCCTTACAAAAAGTTATTATGATGTAATGATGTATCAGATGGTAATACCGTGGATAGAATTTAACATATAATGCAGGCAATAAATTATGTATAATGTGTGTGTTATTTTTTCTATTTGAAGTGCCTGAAAACCCGTAGCGATTCTCATAATAACCAGCAGATGGCGAAAAATCCTGGTTAAAAATATTAGTACGTGTCCTGTTTTTGTCACGTGCTGCTGATGATCTAGAAGACCACTAAATCTATCTGTCAATGTAATAAATCGCCCATTTCACTTATATATTTTATATACTAAAGTAAAACAAAAAAAAAAAAACGCGACTTTTCTATCTTTTTATCTGCAACAAAACCCTCACACGCTCAATCACACGTATTTACTTCATCTCTTTGTTTGACCCTTTCTTTTCTCCTCACCTCCATAAATGACCCTAGAGTCACCTTTACTTTGAAAAGCTTTTGGAGAGGTGAAGAGTTACTCTTTAAACCGGAGCAATCAAATGATTGTTGACCAGAGCTGTAGTGTCTCATTGTAAGACTCTGAACATCTGAAACAAGTACGGCTGGTTTGAGGAACGTTTTATCTTGTAATGTTTGTAGAGCAGAAGGCCTCAGGGTGAGTTAACAGACACGTTTACAGTGTTTACAGGAAGACAACAGCTTCAGAATTCACTGTGGGTCATTAAGACATCATCGATTACCTCAAAATGTAGGTTTAAGGGTTCACGAAGACACACACACACACACACACACACACTTAGCAGGGGGGGTATGGCTTTATTCCTGAAAAGACATCACAGGATGTCAGATTATTTATGCCTTTGATACAAGTCAAAATCTTCAGTGGGTTTGTCTTTTTGTATGGGCAAGAATAAGAAGTTAGTTTAGTAAATCTGCAATCCCACACTTACAAACCTCAAATTGTGTAAAATAAAGCCCAGTTCTGTAAGAAATAGCAACCAAAAAAAGTTAACCAAATAACCATTCTATAAAAGTAACAAAATAACTCTGTAGTATATAAATGTTAAATTCTACATGAATTCTTTAATGTATATTTTTAATATGAATATTTAAACAAAGATATTAAATATTAAAAACATATTTAAAAATCGAAATTATTTTACATTAAGCACTCAAATAATAGAATTATTATTTTTTACAAATAATTATAATTTTATAATTTTAATTAAATAAATATAGCAATATTATATTATATAGGGCTGTATAAATGCAATTTAATAAAATCAATATAATTATTCAACAATATTTTTTCAGCATTATATTTGATTTAGAAATATCAACACGAAAGAACCATAATAAAAATTAACCAGACAAAATAAAACAGCAAATACACATTAGAAAAAATATATGCGTACAATAATCATTATTTAAAAATATATATTTTATTGTACAATATTTATTTATTTATATTACATACAATATATTCTTCATATAATCCATTTAAAACTTTTATTCCTCATTTCATCTGCTCTTAATCAACAAACACACATCTGTTTGTCATGAAGACATTTATTACCACTTTCAAGCTGCACAAATCAGAGCAAATGTCTGTTCTTACAGTGAAAGCACTTCCCTGTCAGTGGGTTTATAAAGTGCTTTCAGTTTATTTGTGATGAATTATGATAATCTGGGTATTAAATTATGAAAATACACTGAGCAAAAGTCAAAAAGTCTAACTACAGTATCTCACAGAAGTGAGTACACCCCTCACATTTTTGTAAATATTTTATTATATCTTTTCATGTGACAACACTGAAGAAATAACACTTTGCTACAATGTAAAATAGTGAGTGTACAGCTTGTATAACAGTGTAAATTTGCTGTCCCCTCAAAATAACTCAACACACAGCCATTAATGTCTAAACCGCTGGCCACAAAAGTGAGTACACCCCTAAGTGAAAATGTCCAAATTGGGCCCAAAGTGTCAATATTCTGTGTGGCCACCATTATTTTCCAGCACTGCCTTAACCCTCTTGGACATGGAGTTCACCATAGCTTCACAGGTTGCCACTGGAGTCCTCTTCCACTCCTCCATGACGACAGCACAGAGCTGGTGGATGTTAGAGACCGTGCGCTCCTCCACAGATGCTCAATAGGGTTTAAGTCTGGAGACATGCTTGGCCAATCCATCACCTTTACCCTCAGCTTCTTTAGCAAGGCAGTGGTCGCCTTGGAGGTGTGTTTGGGGTCGTTATCAGGTTGGAATACTGCCCTGCAGCCCAGGATCCTTTAGAAGAGGCTTCCTTCGGGGACGACAGCCATGCAGACCAATTTGATGCAGTGTCCCCCACCCCTTCAACCTCTGCAGCAATGCTGGCAGCCCTCATACGTCTATTTCCCAAACACAACCTCTGGATATGACGCTAAGCACGTGCACTCAACTTCTTTGGTCAACCATGGCGAGACC
>NW_015505240.1:3163959-3180538 GCF_001515645.1 Sinocyclocheilus grahami
TTATCATGTTGGAATACTGCCCTGCGGCCCAGTCTCCGAAGGGGGGGGGATCATGCTCTGCTTCAGTATGTCACAGTATATGTTGGCATTCATGGTTCCCTCAATGAACTGTAGCTCCCCAGTGCCGGCAGCACTCATGCAGGCTCTACGCCATCTTTATGTAGAGCAACATTTTTTTTTTCAGATCCTCAGAGAGTTCTTTGCCACGAGGTGCCATGTTGAACTTCCAGTGACCAGTATGAGAGAGTGAGAGCAATAACACCAAATTTAACACACCTGCTCCCCATTCACACCTGAGACCTTGTCACATGACACCGGGGAGAGAAAATGGCTAATTGGGCCCAATTTGGACATTTTCACTTAGGGGTGTACTCACTTTTGTGGCCAGCGGTTTAGACATTAATGGCTGTGTGTTGAGTTATTTTGAGGGGACAGCAAATTTACTCTGTTATACAAGCTGTACACTCACTACTTTACATTGTAGCAAAGTGTCATTTCTTCAGTGTTGTCACATGAAAAGATATAATAAAATATTTACAAAAATGTGAGGGGTGTACTCACTTCTGTGAGATACTGTATGAAATGAATTAATACACCGATTTCCCTGAAGAGTGTAAACATCGTGACAATGTTCTGTGTGTTTGAGCCAGTGGGGTCAGTGATACCTGTATTATTAATATTATTATAAAACAGTTCGTCACTGGTGAAGCATACTTGAATTTAATGAAATATTAACAATATAACAGTTGTTCATCATAAAAGTGTTGAACACTGAAAAATAAATTTGGACATTTTTTGGAAATGATTTGGAAACATACTCTCTGCAGGGTAACAGAGATATGCTTTTCATGATAGATAGAATGGTATAGAGAAACACAAGAGAGAGAGAGAGAGAGAGAGAGAGAGAAAGAGAGTGAGAGGGATGGACTGAGTTTTATTCTCTGGAAGAAACAAGAAACTGAGATGCCATTTCCTGATATTCCCATTCATGCTTGGCAGTTTGTGCCACAGTGATCAGACTTTATCCAAGCTGGAAATATAAACACACTGGACACATTTTTGTTCTTTTCTCTTTCCCTTCATTTTGTTCCTTTCCGAAAGTAGGGTTTTTTCTAGAAAAGAAGTGAAAGATGATTTCCTGTTGTCAAAAAAATTAAGAACTTCGAAGGTTTTGATAGATTTATTGGTCAACTCACTGAGAAATGAGACTAGTTTAATTCTTATTTTGTGCACAAATTCTAAAAGCTAATTCTAAATGTGCAACATGTGATTGGTATTTCAGATTTGATGTGAGGAAGTTAAAAGTTAGAAGTGTTGTTTTTAGGCAGAACAGGCCTTGATTTAGACATTGGATTGATACGTAAGGATGAGATCAGTGTGTGTGTGTGTGTGTGTGTGTGAGCTGGACTGGTATTGTGTGTGGTTGTGTGCGCTGAAGTGTGTTTAAACAGTGATTAGCAGCTGAATGTTCCTGAACTGCTGCTCAGAGAGGTGAAGCAGAGAGAGCGAGAGCTCAGCATTAACCCTTTATCTGTCCCTCTGTCCTCTGACCTCTGCTCTCTTTCACCTGTCCTCCCTCTTTTCCTCTGTGGAATCTCAAGATTGTCCCGTCAGTTCATTCATCCTCCACCAGTCAAGCTGTAGTGCTGAAAAACACTGAATGAACACTAAACACTTCATTATGCACACCATTACTGACTACACAAAACAACTGTATACTTCACTTTACAAAGACATTCAAAACACAATATTTGCAGCACACTTCCCATTAGTAAAAAATACACTAATAAAATAATAAAATATATTACAATAAACAATACTTGCTGCGCACTTGCCGTACACACACTAATGTAAACCACTATACTCATATGGGATAAAAATATCATTTTAAATATTTTAATATATAATAGTAAAAAATGTATATATATATTTTTTTTTTTGTTTTACTTTTTTTTTTTTGCCCCTTCAAGCACATTTTGCAATATATTTTGTAATTTGAAGGTTAGAATAGTTGTTTTTCTTTTGACGGCCGTTCAAAAATAGTAGTTTATTTTGACATTAAAAAAAAATTGTATGGCTCTGTACTGTATGTTTCCATTTTCTTCCAATAGGGGGAGTAATTAATCTATATAGGTATTTATAGATCAGCATATTTATTTAAACATTTCAATATTTATTTTATTTATTTAAATATATATATATATATATATGAAAGAGAGAAACTCAATTGTTTTACCATCTCAAAGTTGACCGGTGTTCCCAGCAGAGACATGGTAGAGAAGCACATGAATCTGTGTCCTGATGATAAATGAAGTGCAGACGGTCATTTAAAGTGGGCATTTGCTACAGATAAACTTACACACCTGTTAAACACGTGCACAGAAACACACCGACTGTAAAACAACATCAGGAAGATCTGCCCTGAAAAGACAGAGAAGCCAAAGTCTAGAAAAAATAATTAAAAAAATTGAATTTGGACACACCAAAACATAACCGACTTGCTAAAAAGCAGTGCTTCTCAACTGGTTTTGCTTCAGGACACAGATGTCATAGTTCATTTTACAAAAATCAAACAGTTAAAACAAACATTGAAAAAGGGACTTTAAGATGGGCTCTTCTGACCAATAAGAAACCATCTAGCAACCACCCAGATCACCCTAGCAACCACAGAGTTCAGTTTAAAGTATGGTCCACTGACCCGGGGCTGAGGAGAGAGTTTCAGGTCTCATGCAGTGCAAACTTAAACATTTGGTTTTCTGTGATGTTTTGAATGTGTTGTTTTGCAAATTCTGCTGAATTTGGTTGATACCAAAAAAGTAACGACAAAAACAGGTAATGCTGTCTAGCTGGCTAACACAAAGCTTGTAGAAATTGTGAAAATGACTTGTGATAGGAGTGTGTATTGAATGTTTATATATAATGCCATAAGTTTGCATTATTTTCATGTTTTTCATCATGTGTTTTCTTTGTTTTGTTTTGCGTATATATTATTTTATAAATAATAAATAATATAAAATGATTATATTAATATAGTAATGTAAAATAAATATAATCCAGATCCATTTCGTGTTTTACATTTTGTGCTCTTCATTTTATCTCTGCTCACAGAAATAATAAAAGTGTCTTCATGGGGTTGAAAATTATATTTTTTAAAAACAGTAATGTTTTGCACTATATGCCATAATTGTACAATTTTGATCTTGTTTTAATAAAATGCAAACACACAATGAAAATTATTTATTAATTAAAAAACTAGTAAAATCAAATAAAAAAATAAAATATCTTTGTTTTTTTGTTGTGGATAGCTAGCTACCTAGATATGTTTTTATCATTAATAAATAAAATCTAAATTATTTTAATAATATAATAATGTAAAATAAGTCAATTTTATTTGTAATGTGTCTTTTCTGTTTTGTGCTCTTCATTGTATCTGCTCACAGGTCAGATAGATAGATAGATATTGTTTTTATAAATAATAAATAATATATATAAAATAATTATAATATAACAATGTAAAATAAGTATATACATACATATATATATATATATATATATATATATATATTACATACATTATATTACTTAAATTATTTTCATAAAAATATAATATAAAATTATTATTATTATGAGAATTTATAATATGCGTTAAAAAGTTATTTTTAATATGTTTTTCATACATATCACTGAATGCCTGGTCATATGATATCATTCTGTGACATTTTGAATGATTATCTCAATTATCTCTTTTTAAAATCGGACTGCTATTAATGAATTAACAATGTGAAAACATAGCAAATGCTGACATGCAATCGTTCAGGTCTGATGGGACGACTTTGGAAAGATGATGTTACCTGTCACACTTCTGCTGACAACATCCATTGTTGCCATGGAAAAATAAAATCCATGCGCATACACACTCGCTCATAAAACACATCCCAGAGTGCAGCAGGGAAATGATGTACAGTGGACAGGAAGTGGTGAGGATGTGAGTAAGTGTGCAGAGAAACTCCTGAGGAAAGCTAGAGGAAACTTTAGGGAGTGGGAGAGAAATGCCAACCAATAACTAACATCATCAAGAGCCACCGGCTAAATTTACACCTCAGC
This sequence comes from Sinocyclocheilus grahami, assembly GCF_001515645.1. Lineage (NCBI taxonomy): Eukaryota > Metazoa > Chordata > Actinopteri > Cypriniformes > Cyprinidae > Sinocyclocheilus > Sinocyclocheilus grahami. The sequence continues at coordinate 3,168,064 of NW_015505240.1, forward strand.
AGGAAGTGACCTCATGGCCTACATCCTGTCCTGTCTCGTGGCTCTTTTACCCCGGACAGGAAAGAACCACCCAGCGCACATAACCCGTTCCCTCTCGGTAGACGTCGTGCTCATCCAGGCCTCATGAGCGCACGCAATCTCAGGGTCAGGTGTGTGTGTGTGTGTGTGAGTGTAGTTTTACATCCTGAGGGCCATCAGACAGGATTTCACAGCCCCGTAACTCTTAAGAGTCTCTCTTTCTCGTGATCTCTCTGCTCTGTTGCCTCTTTTCAAAATTATCCATATGAAAGTCCATGTAGATATTGAATGGCAGGCTGATATTAAAAACCTCACTCACAGTTACGTGATTTTGACCCTGCAGGCTTAAAAGAACAAGATAGATGTGACAACATGTAGAAAGCAACTCCATAAAGCAGCAACAGGAATGTACAGGGGGCAGACAGAAAGAATGAAGCTTGATCCATTCATTTTAATATTTCAATCTGTGGTAAACATTAAAAAACTGATCGTTCCGGTCCAGATCTTGGCTAAGCTGAAGTTGCAGGTCAGAGTTTAATAAACATGAACTTTGTAACACAAAAGAAGACGAAAGTGCTTCCAGCATAAGTATCATGCTTGAATTTTGCTTTTAATATTTATATTAATATTACATATTTGTTTAACAATAATAATAATAATATAGAGTTGTGTAATAAACAAATAAGACATATTTTAATATTTATTTGTATAACACTTGAAAATATGTATTAATATTGTTAATATAATCTATTTAGTATTTAGAATTAATATTATATAAAATATACATTTATTTTGAATAAGCTATATATTTACACTCAAAGACAAGCTACAAAGAAAGAAAGAAAGAAAGAAAAGATGGGTATAACGATTCCAAATATAAAATCTAAAAAAAAGTATAAAAATATGTTACATTCTATTTATTATGTATTATAAAATATAAATATTGTTAAAAAAAAGAAAGAATTGTTTAAATAAATCTAAATAACAATGTATAAATATTATAGATATATTTAATTTTATATATAATCTTTAAAGTTATGGTATAAATATAAAAGATTATATACATTTAATCATTCAAAATAAAATCTTTCACAGTTCAACATATAATAACATAAGTAGATAAATCACTCCACAGTTACAGAAGAGTCGCTATATATGTATATCATGGCGGTGATTTTAAATATTTTCTCAGTCACACATGATTAGCTAATAAAGCACATGGATTGGGTTGAGAAGCAGCGAGAGAGTGTGTATCTGTGAGAAAATGTCTGTTTTAAGGTCTTTGCCATCTGGGTCCACATGCTGAGAGCAGGAACAAAAGGCCAAGAGAAGGAAGTTACAAGGAAACAAGTGAAAAGAAAAACAGCAGGAGGGAGAGAAAGACAAATAAATAAATCACAGGTGGAGCTGAGACTAGACGCTACGACATACACCTGACAACAGAGTCACAGAACAACATCAACACACACTCCTGTAAGTCCAGATCTGTTTCTGTGCTACTGTAAACACAGAGTAAATCAGCCCACTCCCACACAAACACAAGCACGCCGGACGGGAACAGAGGTCATTCACCGCAGACCAAGCATGTGGGGTGGATGTGATTGTGTACAGCGGCCCCAAAAATGACTTGGACACTTAAAGGAATGGCTCACCCAAAAACAAAAATGTTCTGAAATGTACTCCCCCTCAGGCCATCCAAGATGAGTTTGATGAGTTTATTTCTTAATCAGATTTGGAGAGATTTGGAGAAATTTAGCATTATATTACATGCTCATCAGTGGATCCTCTGCAGTGAATGGGTGCCGTCAGAAGGAGAGACTAATCAGCTGATAAAAACATCACGATAATCCCCATCCATACCACTCCAGTCCATCAATCTATCAATTATTGTATTGACAAGCTGTGTGTTTTTACGAAAAAAAAATTCATTCATCATTAAGACATTTTTAGCAAACTGGTGTTACGGCAAAAATACAAGTCTATAATTTTGGTTTCTCCAGTGAAAAAGTGTTGAATCTTGTCTGAATCAAGAGTGAAATATGCACAGATCAAACACAGTTTACAAGTCCAAAACTGTTCTGGTGGATTCTGACGTGAGAGGACAACACGGGATGGACTTTTTCACTGAACTCATAATGGACTCATAATTTGACCAGATGTGACCGTTTAAAGTCTTAACGATGGATTTGTTTCTTACAAGCATGCAGCTTTTCCCTTCACAAAACGTTAACTGATGGACTGGAGTGGAGTGTGGATTACTGTGATGTTTTTATCAGCTGTTTGGACTCTCATCTTGACGGCACCCATTCACTACAGAGGATCCATTGGTGAGCAAGTAACGCAATGCTACATTTCTCCAAATCTGTTCTGATAAAGAAACTCATCTACATCTTGGATGGCCTGAGGGTGAGTAAAGTTTCATCATTTCTGAGGCTACTGGATGTTTATGCATCTAAACAGATTAAAGTCTCTTTGTGCAATCTCAAATTGCTGATCAAATAATAAAACATCCAATGTGATTGGTTTTCTCCATGATGTCACCACCGTTCTGTGTGTTTGACTGCGGTGTACCACAGCCGTTTGCTTTTTATGTAACATTAGCAGCGTGTGTTTTGCCATCCCGCAGTGAAATTCTATCCTCTGCACGCTGTCTGCATAATACTTCTTCAAATAAACTGCCTTCAGCTTCTTCCTCTATGCTACACCAGTGTTATTTTTAGTATTGCTGATATACTATTGCAGTTGCTGCAATATTCTGAATTAGTGTTTTTTTCATATTTGCTTTCATTTTAATTTTAGTTCAAGTTTTTGTAATTTTGTTGTGTTTCTGTCGCTTCTCATTTCTTTAGTCATTTTTGGTCACTACTTTTTTTTTAATGTCTATGTTTTTTATTAAGTTTTATTTTTTAATTTAATTAGTTTCAGTACTTCATCTTAAACTAAACTAAAATGAGAAATGTTGCCTTGGCAACTAGCTGAAATAAAATAAGTTTACTTTTATTTTTTTCATGGTTAATGATAATAAACCTGTTGCTAACTGGAACAAATTCCCTCTATTTAAAGTGATCATTCAAACGTGCAAAATATTTTGAAGAATGGTGGTAATCAAACAGTTGATGGTAGCCTTTTTTTCCATACCATGGAAGTCAATGGCTGTTTGGCTACCAACATTCTTCAAAATATCTTCTTTTGCGTTCAACAGAAGAAAGAAAGTCATACAGGTTTGCAACAACATGAGTGTGAGTAAATGATGACAATTTTCATTTTTGGGTGAACTGTATCCCTCTAAACTGGAGATGATGTGGAATAGAAAGTTCAGCGTATCTGTGGTGGGTGTGATTCAGGATTCAGTATTGTTGGCCATGCAGGAGGGCAGCAATGCTGACATCACTTCCTGTCTTTGTTCCTGACATTATTTTCAGGCTTTGGAATGCACTTCCTCAGAGACGTGATTGTAAAAGCCCTGAACAATTTGGAAGTTTAAACTAACATCTTCTTTCGTTCTTGTCCACCTCATTTAATGCATACAGTTGTCATGTAAACATGAAATATGGTGTTTGAGCGTGTGTTTAGGACAACATGACTCTGTATTTTCAGCATTCATAGTCTGTGTGTGAGAGATGGATCTTTCTCTGTAGGAAACGTCTGTCAGCACTGAAGTGATTTGAGGGTTGCTGCACATTTTCCACCCAACATTAATATCACTGTGTGTGTGTGTGTGTGTGTGTGTGAGAGAGAGAGAGAAAACATAATTCTTTCTGTTGAACAAACCAACTCAGATCAGCACATCATATTTTTGTATATAGTAAAACATGACAAAAACTTGACTTTAGAAGTGCTTCACACTATATGAATTTACATGTCAGCCAAAAAATATTCTGCTTTAAATTTTCTGACATGAAGAGCCAAGTTTGTGTGACGATTTACAGCTTGGGTTTAGCAAACGTAAAACAAAATAATGTTTTAATGTAAATATTTCATGTAAATATTTTAATGCTTTATAAAAAGGGTAACACTTTACAGTAAGGTCCTATTACTTAACATTAGTTAATGCGTTACCTACATTTTGCAATACATTTGTTACAGAATTAATATTTGGTAACATTAGTAAAAATACTGTTCATTGTTAGTTCAAGTCCATTAAATAATATTATCAGATACAACTTTTGATTTTAATAGTGCATTAGTAAATGTTGAAAAATTAACAATAACTAAGATTAATAAATGCTTTAGAATGATTTTTCATTGTTAGTTCATGTTAACTCATGTTATCAAATAAACCCTTATGAAGTGTTACTAAATAGAATTTTAATATTCATTCACACAAAAACAATAAATCACCAGAAGAATCATTTAAAAATGTAAAATAAGTAAATGTACCTGCCAGTGTTATTTTAGCATCATTGAATCATAATTTGAATGAATTTTTTCTGAATTCTTTTTTATTAATTTTTGTTTTTGAATATGTCTATATAGTTTTATTTTTTTTCTGTTCGGTTATCTTAGTACATCACGTTAAACTAAATGAAAATGAAAAATGTTTCCATGGCAACAAGCTGAAATAGTTTTGGTATATTTTCTTTTTATTTTAATGCTTTTTTATGGTTTTAGTAATAAACCTGGTACATTTTTTCTAACATGAGCTAAAAAGGTCAAACATGTTATTTGCTTAGTTTTTTTCATATAGTAAGTGTGAAATAGTAAACTCAACACTGACAGCTTAAACTGAAAGCACCTTGAGACCATCAATACTAAAGTCACCCTAAAACACACTCACACACTGTGCACCTCATGAAGTCACACATCCAGGGCGCAAGGTTCATTAAAAACGTGTCAGAACTGTCACTATCTGTGACTTTCTGTCAGCAGAACTATTAACTAAAATAACACACATGCACACACACACACACACACACATGGGGGGAATTATGGTAATGGTTATACATCATAAACACAAATACACAGATCAGTTGTTTAAGTGAACAAAATGCATGACATTAGGAGTCAGGTCAAGCAGATATTTGCATATGAATACTAATGAACATCTGATTGGTTCCTTAAGGAACTCATAACAGCGCATATAGCCAATCATCAGTGAGAATTAGCGTTGAGATGAAATGCATGACCTCTGATTCGCTGTGTCAGCACCTGAGCTGCAATGACACGCATGAATGAAAACTGAGCAGACAAACTCCAAACACATGTTTGGAATGAGAAACTAACTATTAAATATGAAAGAAACTAGTGTGTGCACTACCACTGAAGAGTGTGGAGTCAGTAAGATTGATTTATTTTTTGTTGTGGAAAAAAAGTCTCCTATGCTCAGCAAGGCTGCATCGATTTGATAAAAAATACAGTAAAACCTTTAAAATGGTTAAATATTTTTGCAACTTAAAATGACTGTTTTCTATTTGAATATATTGTAAAATGTAATTCATTTCTGTAATGCGAAGCTGAATTTTCGGCATCATTACTCCAGTCTTCAGTGTCGCGTGATCCTTCAGAAATCATTCTAATATGCTGATTTGCTGCTCAGGAAACATTTCTGATTATTAACATTGTTGAAAAAAGTTGTGCTGCTTCATATGTTTGTGGAAACTGTGATACATTAATTTTTTTCAGGATTCTTTGATGAATAGAACGTTCAAAAGAACAGCATTTATTTGATATTTTATATCATAATAAATGTCTTTATCACACTTTCGATCAAATGAATGCATCCTCACTGAATAAAGTTATTTAAAAATAACGGACTAATCCAAAACTTTTAAACAGTAGGGTATGTGTTCATATAAATGTTTTTAATTTTTTTCTGGATTTTTTTATGAACATAAAGTACAAAAGAACAGCATTTATTTGAAATATCAATCTTTTGCAACATTCTAATTTTGCAACAGTACTGTATACTAAGCACACTATGGAAATTTTCTCTATGCATATAGCTGTACTTGACCTTATATTTCAAGTGCGATGAATGGAGAAGTGGTATCTAATATGATGTGTAACTTTTGATTGACTTATTTTGTCAGACTGCCAGGAGTAAAGACATCTCTACATAAAATTAGATTAAAATTATCTAAAAAAAAAAAGAGATGAAAACTCTATGCAACATAGTGAGATCATGTGATAACAATTCAGAATACTACTTTCTAAGCATCATTACTCCAGTCTTCAGAAATCGTTCTAATATGCTGATTTGTTGCTAAAAACATTTCTTCTTAATAACGTTGAAACTCGCTGCTGCTTGATAATTTTGTGTAAATTGTCATTTGTTGAGGTTTCTTTGATGAACAGAAAGTCCAAAAGACAAAATTTATTTGAAATAGATATTATAGATAGATAGATAGATAGATAGATAGATAGATAGATAGATAGATAGATAGATAGATAGATAGATAGATAGATAGGTAGGTAGGTAGGTAGGTAGGTAGACAGACAGACAGACAGACAGACAGACCGGTAGATAGATAGATAGATCGATCGATAGATAGATAGATAGATAGATAGATAGATAGATAGATAGATAGATAGATAGATAGATAGATAGATAGATAGGTAGGTAGGTAGGTAGACAGACAGACAGACAGACCGGTAGATAGATAGATAGATAGATAGATAGATAGATAGATAGATAGATAGATAGATAGATAGATAGATAGATAGATAGATAGATAGATAGATAGGTAGGTAGATAGGTAGGTAGATAGATAGATAGATAGATAGATAGATAGATAGATAGATAGATAGATAGATAGATAGATAGGTAGGTAGGTAGGTAGGTAGACAGACAGACAGACAGACAGACAGACAGACAGACAGACAGATAGATAGATAGATAGATAGATAGAATGTCTCAGTCAAAGCACAAATAAAAACAGATTTTCACACAGGATTATGGAAATGAGAAGTTGATTGTCCGTAATAATAATATTTACTCTATGTCTTGTCCTGCCCTTCTTCCTCTTTTGGACTAAATAATTATATTTTGTTTGTGATACACTGATTAATCAATCAAATTAATGGCAGAAGACAATAAAGTGGCATTCTCTGAAAAAAAAAAACATGTTGCTTTTATAATTAACAGTAAATGAACATGTTAAATGAGCAGTATCTGTGGCATGATCACACTGAACAGTAAAGCCATGAGAGATCATTTTGCCTTCTCTCGTTCTCTTCAGCTCTCACTCCCGCCCTGCTCTCACACTGACGCAGGCCTCTTTCCTTTAAGCTCTTACTCTCATTGTTCAGTGACCCAAAGCACAATCTTCCACTTCCACACACTTCCTGCTTCCTGATTCACAGGAAACACTGTGCAGAGCCTTTTCCTCCACTTATTTGCACTATTACATTCAGAATCAGGCTCTTTCGTTCTCTAACACACACTAACTCACACAAGAATAATGTAGATCAAACAACTTTTTCAAACACACATCACAAGCCGATTAAACCCTGTACGCATTACAATGCCAGTGTGTCAGAAGTGGAAGCATGAATGCTACGTCTACCAGACCTCTTTTCTGGTCTGATTTAATCTGATGGCTCAAATCACCAAATCATAACCCCCACCCACAGCCATCAGCCAGTCTTAAAGAGATAGTTCACCCAAAATGGAAACGCTGTCAGCATTTACTCACCCTCATGTCCTTCCAGACGGGTATGACTGATGTTCTTCTGTGGAACACAAAAAGAGAAATATAGCAGACTTCATGGGAAATGATGAAAGACAAAATATAATCATAAAATAGTCCAAAAGATGTGTACATGATTCTGAAGCCACACTCAACACAAACAAACAAATAATAAAAAGATTTTTTTTTACAGTGTACATATTACTAATCAGAAACTCCAATTAGTTTAAATCTCAATATTGCATTGATTATTGCAATTGAATATCACTTGTGCCACAGCTAGCTGTATTTGAACCATGTTCATACTTTTTAACTAAATAAATTTGATTTTACAGTGAACAGATTTATGCTGATTCTAAGCAATTTGATTAAATGCATTTTGAAAATATGATTATCTAAATAAAATGAAATAGATCAAATAAACTTTGCCATGATTTTGAGTAGAAGCATTACTTGTTTTATGTTCAAATTGGGTAATCCAAATGGATGGAAATTTCATATCCAATCCAAATACATAAATCTAAATTTAGGTGTAAATATTTTTTTTGTGATAAATATTTTTGGAAAGACTTACATAATGACTTAAATAAATACTTAAATACTGACTAAAATCTAGCATGTTCCTCACAGTTATTGCTGCCTAGAATTATTTTTTTCAATTTTTTTTAGTATGTATTATTATTATAAATAAATAAAAATATAATAAAATCATTTTATATACATACATACGTGTGTGTGTATATATATATATATATAATATTGTGAAATATTTTTTTACATATTTTTAGTTTTTTGTAGCAGTGTAAAAGTCTTTACTGTCACTTTCGGTCAATTTAATATGTCCTTTCTGAATAAAAGTATTAATTTAATGCTTTCTTTACTAAAAAAAAAAAGAAAAAAGAAAAAGTAGTAAGGCCTACATGACAATATGGCAATAAATCAACCAGGCTACATCAGCAAAAGTAATTATTGCTTCTTTCAGTGAAAAGGTTGTCTCGTCTGGATCAGCTCTCGAGAGAAAAATACGCTAAAAGTTAAAACAGTCCAAAAGTCCTAAACAAATATGTCGGTGGATTTTGATGTGAGAGGACAACAGGGGATGGACTTGTTCACTAGTGGAATTATTATGGATTATGGACTCGTATTTTGTCCAGAAGCGACAGTTAAAATGCTTTAATGATAGATTTTTTTTTTCTTACAAACACGCAGCTTTTCACTTCACAAGACATTAACTGATGGACTGGAGTGGTGTGGATTACTTGTGGATTATTGTGATGTTTTTATCAGCTGTTTGGACTCTCATTCTGACGGCACCCATTCACTACAGAAGATCCATTGCTGAGCAAGTGATGCAATGCTACATTTCTCCAAATCTGATGAAGAAACAAACTCATCAAACTCATCTCGGGGTGCCTGAGGCTGAGTACATTTTCAGCAAATTTTAATTTTTGGTTGAACTACTCCTTTAACTAGCTAATTATCATCCCTCAACTTTCTTGAGAGACTCATTTAGTGTAAATCTATTGGTGTTGCTGCATCACAGAACAATCACAAGCATATAACGTTTATTTTCGATGATGCACAATGTGTTAGGCACACCGCTGCTCAGACAGTGTGAGTCAGAGATCTGGCAGCATTTGCATACGACACGTGGTAAGTGTTTACATATGACGGCGATCAGATGAATTGTGGGAGATGTACACATATACAGTGTCTGTAACTGAAACAGCATGTAGGTACGGACCTGTAGAAACCATTAAGTCTTTGGCAGGAGATCTGTATGAAAGTCATCCAGAAGTCCTAAACCACTTTACTGCCTCATTGTGGTCTTGGATGCTCTACGGTGGGCCGGCCAACTCAAACTGCAGACATGTGAAAACACTATCTGACCCACAATCCTTAGGCTGAGATGACAAACCTCACCAGTGCCGCGGAAAGTGTTGTTATCTTAACAAATCTGCTATTAAACAAACAGACGCACATACAGAAACACTATAAAGCACCTGAGACGAGGAATCACGTTTTCAAATGTTTTGTCTACAAATGAAACATGTGGTTCTCTTTTGGAATTTTGTCTCAGAGAATCGTAAATAAGAAGGCAGGATAATTATGCTGCCTTTTTGTTAGCACGTTGCTAAACTAATATCAATGCTCAAATTAAAATACGTTTAAAAACACAAATACTGGTTAAATAAATTTTTAATTAGATTAAAGTATTAGATACCCTTGTGTAAAAGAAGTACACTTTAGCATACTTTTAAAAAGAGCACTTAATACATTTTAAAAGTGTATACTTGTGAACAAAATGTAAGGTTTTTAGACATTTAATAGCATGTTATTTGATAAAAAAATGTATATAAAATTTAGTTTTTTAAACTTAAGAGTGCTTTTGACATAAGTAGGACTTAAGTACATATTTTATGTAATTTCATAATTACTTCTACTGTCTTTGAAATACGGTTAAAGAGTAGTCAAATGTACTGACAAACATTTATCATTTATATCTAAATTTTATGTCATGTATTTCATTTTATTTGTAATTACACATTTGCAAAGATGAAGTTGCAATTTAGCACATTTAAAATATATTTTAAAGTAAAACTTAATGTAATTTAAATACACTTAAGTGGCGTTTTATTTCAATATATTATATTACCTTCAAGTATAGTATAGTATATAGATTTGAAGTACATTTGAATCTTTTCACTGAGTTTCTTGCAATGCATTGTGGGATTGTTTTTAATTCTGCCATAACATTTAGTCAAAATGTATCATTGAAGTTTGCTGTTTCATTTAAAACAACCTTTACATTGAGAGCAGAGATGTCTTACAAAGCTGTCTATAAAACTCTAATAGGGTCTTGTTAGTCACATTTGGAAAGTTTTCTAAATTCTAAGAATAAACTCACTAAGTTTTGCTTGCTAACTCGAGCTGTACCTGAGGTAAATCCAAAAACGATGTGCAGACTTTACCATGCCACACACAGGAAATCATTAAACACAGAACAGGAGTAAGATGGGTCGTTAATCTCCAGAAAATATGAAATAAGAGCTCATTTAAAGTGCTTCTTACTCAAACACATACACACACACACACACACACTCACACACACTCACACACACACACACACACACTCTCTCTCTCACTCACTCACACACACACACACACACACTCTCTCTCTCACTCACTCACACACACACACACACACACTCTCTCTCTCACTCACTCACACACACACACACACACACTCTCTCTCTCACTCACTCACACACACACACACACACACTCTCTCTCTCACTCACTCACACACACACACACACACACTCTCTCTCTCACTCACTCACACACACACACACACACACTCTCTCTCTCACTCACTCACACACACACACACACACACTCTCTCTCTCACTCACTCACACACACACACACACACACTCTCTCTCTCACTCACTCACACACACACACACACACACTCTCTCTCTCACTCACTCACACACACACACACACACACTCTCTCTCTCACTCACTCACACACACACACACACACACTCTCTCTCTCACTCACTCACACACACACACACACACACTCTCTCTCTCACTCACTCACACACACACACACACACACTCACTCACACACTCACTCACTCACTCACACACACACACACAGGTGTGGTAGGTATAATAGCTGTGGCTTTAGGGTTGTTGTCAAAAGCTCTCTGGGGAACACAGAGATCTGTTTTACACCGTGCTCTAAACCTGAACTTATTAAAGCAGCAATAACCTAATGATTACTGTAAGATGTTCAAGATGAGAGAACACACATGTGTTCAGATCAACTCAGGAAGAGAAATGACTTTTAATATAGTTGGCTTTGTGAAGTCTCATTTCCGTCTGAAATAGAGATTTGTACATGCATGAGTCTGTTTCAGTAATCAAAGCCATGTTTTTAATAACATGTTTTTATGAAAATAATATTTAATACCTGTATAACCTGAAATCTTCACATTACAGATGGAAACAGAAATGTCTTCATTACACTCAAATGAAAATGAAACCACTAATTTTAGCTGCATTATGAGTTATGATCTGATTGATCTTAGTTTTAAATAATCTGTATCGTTAAGTATGTGTTTATTTATGTATACACACATTTCTCAGAACCATGTTCAACTCAATCCACTGTGATTTGCAACAAATGCACTTCTTAATGATGATGAATTGTCTCTAATTTTAGTGCCTTTAAAAGTGCATTAACTCTCTCATGTAACATGGAATGGGTCATAACTGTGCTTTTTGAGAATGGTTATAAATGCATGTTTTAATTCTTAATGTCTGTCTGAAGAACAGTTGTGTGTTGTATGTATGATGGGATCCAGCTGTTACAGCATAAATAACATTTCCTAAATACTAGTTAAGTGCTCAGATCTGACAACACTGTGCTCTGATGTGCTTATTTTCAACGTAAAGGAGTCATAACATATGTAATTTATTATTATCATATATCATTGTTAGTATTATATATTTTATAGTATATATAATATATTATACATTATATATATATTACTTTGAAAATAATATTATGATTGTCTGTCTGTCTGTCTGTCTATCCTATCTATCTATCTGTCTATCTATCTATCTATCTATCTATCTATCTATCTATCTATCTATCTATCTATCTATCTATCTATCTATCTATCTATCTATCTGTCTGTCTGTCTGTCTGTCTGTCCTATCTATCTATCTATCTATCTATCTATCTATCTATCTATCTATCTATCTATCTATCTATCTATCTATCTATCTATCTATCTATCTATCTATCTCAG
>NW_015505240.1:3180732-3193000 GCF_001515645.1 Sinocyclocheilus grahami
TATCTATCTATCTATCTATCTATCTATCTATCTATCTATCTATCTATCTATCTATCTATCTATCTGTCTGTCTGTCTGTCTGTCTGTCCTATCTATCTATCTATCTATCTATCTATCTATCTATCTATCTATCTATCTATCTATCTATCTATCTATCTATCTATCTATCTATCTCAGGTAGCTGATAGGGTTGGTTGTACCTGAGGTGGACACACACACCTGAGCGAGCGACAGATAGACAGAGAGAGAGAGAGATGTACACAGTGGTCCTGCTCTCCTCCTCTCTGTTTCTCCTGCATGTGACCTGCACGCCTCAGATTCACGGTCACCACGGGTAAATACACACGCAGTTGGTCTGCAGTGTCGGGGAATGTCAATTCTCATGCTCTAAGGTCTCAGGGGTGAATATAAGGTTAAAGGTCAACACATATAATAGCAGCTAATTACATCAGACTGTCATGTAAAGGTTAGAACTGATGGACAGCAAGTTTTTGATACAAAAATAAGCATGCAATTGTCTTTCCCAGCATTGTATGTAACACGCACACACAGATAAACACATAATAATAAAGTTATATATTATTATTATAGTTATATATTATTTATTAAAAACAATATAATTTATATAAATACAAAATTAATTAAAAATAATTTTTAATTTCTGCGAGTCAAGATGTGATCATGCAAGTATAGTTTTTTTTTTTTTTTTGAAAGATTAATGCTTTTATTCAGCAAGGACACATTAAATTGATCAAAAATGACAGTAAAGTCATTTATAATGTTACAAAAGATTTTTTACTTTAAAAAAAATGCTGTTCCTTTGAACTTTCTATTCTTCAAAGAATCATAAAAAATTTGAGCAGCAAATCAGCATATTAGAATGATTTCTGAAGGATCATGTGACACTGAAGACTGGAGTAATGATGCTGAAAATTCAGCTTTGAATCACAGGAATAAATTACATTTTAAAATATATTAAAATACAAAACTGTTATTTTAAACTGTAATAATATTTCAAAATCTTACTGTTTTACTATATTTTTGATCAAATAAATGCAGCCTTGGTGAACATAAAAGTCTTCTTTCAAAAGCAAAACGTCCATATTATAGTGAATTATATACAGTATAAGCAGTAGGAGTGTGTTTGTGTATAATTGTGTGTCTGTGTGTGTGTTTCAGGAGGAGAGTGTGTGTTGGAGATGCTTGGAGTCGTCGTGTGTCTTACAGCACAGAGTCGTTTCTTCAGCCCGTACACAAACCCTACATCACCATGTGCCAAAACCACCGCATGTGTAGCACGTACAAGTAAGAACACAAAAACAAATGAACATACACATTATACTGCATAATATATCAGCGTTTCACTGGACTGTATGTTTTACAGGACAATCTACAGGGTTTCTTACAGGCAGGTGAGCAGAGCAGCTCCTAATTTACACATTTACCCAGAATGCTGTCCGGGATGGCGACGCATGCATTCACACAACTGTAACCAAGGTAAACGGACGTCTGAAAGTGTTTTCCTGTGGATTTATACCTGCATGTGTATGTGTGTGTATTTACATATGTCTCTTTCTCTAGCGGTGTGTGAGCAGTCTTGTGCAAATGGAGGCTCGTGTGTAAGGCCTAATCACTGTGCATGTCCGAGAGGATGGACGGGACGATACTGCCAAACAGGTACTCAAAAACACACACTAATGTTCATTTAATGTTATGCTATGTTCATATACGTATATATATATATATATATATATATATACATATATACATATACATATACATATATATATATATATATATATATATATATATACATATACTGTATATATACACACACACGTCTGGTTTGCTATTCTTGTGGGGACTCTAAATAGGCGTAATGGTTTTACGTATTCTATTGCCCTACACCTAAACCTACCCCTCACAGGAAACTTTCTGCATTTTTAGATTTTCAAAAAACTTCCTTCTGTGTGATTTATTAGCTTGTTTACCCGTGGGGACCTCAATTTAGGTCCCCACCGTGACATGAGTCCCCATGAGTCTGTGTGTATTCAGGTGTAAATCTTTATTTTTTGAAAAAAATTAAATAATAATAATACAAATAGTAATAAAAATAGGACATTTTATTTTTTTATTTAAAAAAAATATATAATTTTACATTTAATTTTAATTCTATAAAATTGTAATAAATGTATAAATAATTTCACAATTATATAAATATATAATTAGAAAAAGCTGTGAAAAGGTGGTTTGGAGGGGTGGAAAGTGGTCATGAAAAGCTTAATAAAAAATACTTTTTATGAATTTATTTAAGATTTTATAATAAAAATGTTTAAAGACTTTCAAAAGACGTCTTTCTCTCTCAGATGTGGATGAGTGTAAGGAAGGTCATCGCTGCTCACAGAAGTGTGTGAATACGGTGGGGAGTTATCGGTGTGTGTGTCAGGACGGATTCAGTCTGGCTGAAGATGAAATAACATGTTCAAGAATTCCTGCTCCCTCCCCGCTGCCCGCCGGGGCTCCAAAAGCAGATGCTGGTAAGACATGTATACATTATCATCAGCCGCAGACATACTGATGCAGAGACCCATCATCCACACTGCCTTAACAAACTCAGAGTATAACATTTTAGTTTTTGCAAATGAATTCATTTAAATGAGATTTATTTTACTTTTAAATATATAATTGTATTTACAATATATATGAATTTTATATACATTTAAATTATTTTAAATCATTAAAGCATAAGATTATAGAACAAGTTTGTCCAATTATAACATTTTATTTTTGATAATTAATTTTTAATTAGATTTATTGTTTTATTGTATATTTAAATATATATTCATAAATATATTTGTATTTAAGTATAATTATATTTATATACATATATTTCATATTTTAATTAAAGGCATTAAAGCTTAAGTCTATAAAACAAACTTGAAAACAAACTTTTTCCAAACTTGTTAGCGAAAATGTATATGTTGCACCCCAGCTGGCTTATTTCTAATACACACTACAATTAGATACTTTGTTTGTGACAATATCAGGACATAAATTACATACTTTTAAGTATGCAATCATTGGGACACATTATACACATTGTAATAATACCACAGATCCCCTGTTTGCATAGATCTGAATGCATTAGCCTATAATTCATCATAAGTTCATACATTTATAAACTGCTGTGGCGGTTTTGGTCCCACATTTCTGTCCACGTTTCTGCAGCTGAAAGTGTGGGAAGAGGACGCTCTCAGTTTCCCGTTTTCCATTGCACAAGGCATTGTGGGCAATATTAACCCAAAAAGCATGCACAGATGCATACTTCACAAATCCACTGGAAATCCCAGCACTTTTTATATACTGCTTTCAAATGAATAGAGACACGATAACTTCAGATACAACTTCAGATGAATAGTACATAAAAAACACAAAAGCAAAAATGGTATTAAGTGGTAATACATGACAGTGTCAGAAATGTGTGATTGTGGGTAATTGCGGGCTTTTATACGGCGGTATATGAGTGTGTTTCCCCTCTAGCGCCCCCTGCAGGTGGAGCCCTGACCAGCCTCACGGTTCATTATTACTTTTGGTACGCGCTATGCCACTCTCAACTCGTACCGTGAGTAATAGTGCACTGTGACTGGTGACCTCAGCGACAACATACAGACCAACCACCGAACCTGGCTGAAAAACCACCTCAAAACCACAATATCAGACCACCTGAACATCCAGCAGCTCATTCAACAGGGGCACGTGGGTTCTTTGTTAAGAGCATAATATCACTCCACAGATTGTATCATCTTTCTTTAACAGATCTTGACAATAGCCCCCAACCCCCAGATTTTTACCTGTCCTTTTTATACACATTTGTAATATTTTATGAGTGTTATTTTAATCCATTCTATATATTGTAGTAAAAAAAAAAAAAAGGTTTCCACTGAAGCACAAGATGTTCTTTTAGACAATTCACACTGAAGAATCAGATTTTGATCATCAGGTTTTGTTAATGTCACCTTGAGTGCTGCTGTTATTAAAGCAATAATATTTAATAAATACATATTTAATAAATTGTTGAATAATTAAAAAATAAAATACATTAATAAATAAAATAATTATCTAAAACAATCTGATAATTAAATAAATAAATCATTTCCATTATTTTCAATAAATAAATAATTTAAAATAAATTAAATAATTAAATAAATAAAATATATTAATATTTTAAATAAATTATTTAATAAATACATTATTAACTCAAATAATTGAATGAACAAAAGCATTATTTCTTTAATAAATATAAAATAATTTAATTAGATTAAATTTTCTATGCAGTTAATGAAATTTGTATTTTTCCAATAAATAAATACAAAGAACAAAAATTTTCACTAGTGGTCTCAGACATTTGGAAGTGCATATCAAAGTATTTGCATCATATTCTTGCCAAACCTCAAACTTTCCCCATTTATCACCCCCTCCACTCATTTCATTCTCTCTCTCTCTTTCTATTTCAATTTATGTCTGTCTTTTTATTCATCTGTGCTCTTTGGTCTGCTCTGGGATCGCTTTGGATATTAATCATGGATTCATGAAAGCAGAGAACATGCAGAAATATAACGTAAAACAACAGTGCTTTCTGGAAGTCGTACAAAAGCTTGCAGTCAGTTTGTGTTTTTGAATCTTGCCCAAATAAATGCATTATTTATGTTCAAAGCCTGGATCTTAATACGTAAAAAATAGAGTTGTGTGCTGCTTTACAGGTTTTAATTAAGGCTGAATATCAGTGTGTGTGTGTGTGTGGTCCGTCTCTGATTTCTGTGTGTATTCCTTTTGTTCTTAAAGGTGGAGGTTTGGGATTGGTGGCAAACGTTACCGAAGAAGTTCAGATCCTTAAAAACAGAGTGGAGCTCCTCGAGCAGGTCAGACAACCACACACACACACACCCTCAGGACACATCCTACTTCAAACGACGGGAAACTGTAGTGCGTTTGCCAAAACAGCTTATTGGTTCAAAGACTTGCTAATAGTTGAATTAAAAGCAGTAGTCAAGCTCACACATCACAGGCTCTGAAACATTTAACACTGGCAGATACAGGGATCATTAACCGGTTTTGCGGTTTACAGATATTTCTGGTAAATAACAACTAACACTTACTACACCCACTTATTACCTCACACAATTTAAACAGAAACAAAACAATACTAGCTTACTGTAGAATATGCACTGTACAAACTGCCTATAATTTCAATTAAATAAGGGTGTGATGGTGTGCAGTGTTATTTTACCATCACTGATATACTTTATAGTTTATATTATAGTTATAGTTTATAGATATATTATAGTTTATGTTAATGTTTTGAATTAGATTTTTTTATATTTTCTGTTTTCATTAGAATTTTAGTTGAAGGTTTAGTAATTTTACAGTTTAGTGTTTTTTTAGTAGGTCTATATAGGTTTCGTTCATTTTTATTTATTCACTTTAGTTCAATTTAATCTGAGTTAAAGTACTTCAAGTTATTGTTATTATTAAACTAAACCCCATAAAAATTTTTTTTATTTCAAATAAATATATATATTTTTAAATAGTTTTAGTTTTAACTAACTATAATAACCCTGGCAGTATGTAAGGATAAAACAGTAGTGTGCATAATAAATTGTTCAGAATATGATTTTTTAAATATGGTTTGTTAGTTAATTTAAAAACCCTGTAGTGCACTTGCATAGTTTGGCGATTGTAGCATGTCATCCATGCATACAGAAAATCTGTGCTACACTATACATACTACAGACTGCAAAAGTAGTGCGAGTAGTATAGTAGTATGCTGTTCTAAACATATCTTACTAACACTTTATAATAAGGACTCATTCATTAACAGTTACCAAACCAACAAGCAGAATCTTTTTTTACAGCATTTATTCATCTTTAAGTTATTAAAATTACAATTATTCATGCACGTTCACAGTGCATTAACAACTTTTGATTTTAAAAATGAATTGGTAAATGTTAACATTAAGATTAATCAATGCTGTAGAAGTATTGGTCATTGTTAGTTTATGTTAATTACAGTAAGAACTACTGTATTAAACCTTATTCTCATATTTGCCATTTGTAAAGTCACAAATTCAGTGTCCCCAAATATAAAAATACCTTCCTCTCTCTCTCTCTCTGTAGAAACTAGAGATGGTTCTGGCTCCCTTCACCACGCTCTTCCCCTTGGATGGTATGGGAGACACTAACAGCTTCCTGCCCGAGAGGACCAACTTCCTGTCGCATTCTCTGCAGCAACTAGACCGCATCGACTCGCTCAGTGAGCAGGTCGGGTTCCTGGAGGAGCGTATCGGAGCCTGTAAGCATATATTTATGTGTATGAAATGCATCTGTACAATCCGTTTCAACTGATAAAATAACAGAAACATCTTTATTAGGTGCCTGCCAGGAAAACTAGACGATCAAAGATGGGCTGCATCCTCAAGTGAAACCAATAGCTGAGAAGTCTAAATGAACAACCGCAGCACTGAGGGCCTGAGCCCTGTAAAAATGTTCAATCCACTCAAAAAACATATATAGGAAAACACAATATCAAACACACAAACTCCTTTTGGCCATTGGAGTTTTCTGGCCCATGAGCTGGAGCTTTGATTGTTTCGTAATATTTTTCAGTGTATTTCTTTCATTTAATTCTTGGTGTAAGTGCAGCTGTACGGTCTCTCCATGTTTAAGTCTGAGTTAAGAGAAATGTAAATTTATGTATTTATAAGTCCATGTTCTTCTCCCGAGTATTGCTATTGGGAAAACAATACAAAATTGTATCACTTTTTTAAACACTGTTATGTTTCAATTTTTGTAATAAAACTATTTAAACTTCGAGTGTTTCTGGAGTTTGTGGTTTCGGAAGATTACAATTTATACAAAATTGAATATCTGTGGTTTATACGATCTGTAGTTTGGAGAAAAATAATGTTCCAGAAGAAAACCTGTTTTTACTATGGAGCTACAATAGTTTATTGCATTATTAATATGCAAATGAATGCATTTACAAAATATGCAAACAGAAATTCAAAAACTCATAACTTAATTCACCTTACTTTTAGGTTATTACTGTTTGCAAATATATAAACTTGTTAGGGTTAGGGAATGTGAATTGAGCATTTGTGAATCATATTTTGTAACTAGGGTTGTGACAGTGAGGAAATTTTCCCACCGGTTAATCGACGTGTGACAGCATGTGACGGTATCACCTGCGGGGGCATTTCCTCTTTTCCTCGCTTTCCTTCGCTTTTAAATAGCTTGCAAAAGCAGCGTGCGCATTTTACTTTCACTTTCAAATAGCGACAATACGGCGTAAAGCAATTGTTCTTTTTAGTTTGTTTGAATTTTCCCTCTTTTCCTCTTGTGATGCGACTGTCGTTCGGCACGCTGCATTGAGCAGCCGCGTTCAGTTTTTAATTGTAGTGTCTGTTCTTTTACTGAACTAAATGATTTGTATTACTATAAAAAATCTAAACGACGGTGGGGGTCGGTGCTGCGGTGGGCAAGTGACTTAACCAATGTTGCAGCTTAACAACGGTATCGTCACGATATGTCAGCACCGTCTATCGCGGCAAGCATATTTGTAACTTGATTAATTAAGCCAAATATGCAAATGTTCAAACTAATTTCCATTCACAGAATATTTTTGTGCATTTCAAAAGTGCATTTTGTACATATAAATAAGGTTATGAATTTTAGGAATTCACTGTTTGCAAATATAAAATCTTTTATTAGTGAAAGTGAATAAGCCAAGTATGAAAATGCACAACAAAATTTACATTCACACAATATTCCTGTGCATTTGCAAATCATATTTTGTGAATATGAATTAGAAGAAAGTAGAAGTCTGAGAGTTGCTTTTTGGAACTATATTAACTTTTTTGTGAATGTGAATTAACTTTCACATTTGTCAATAACATTTTGTTAATACATGAATTCTGATACAATTTTAGCTCCATACTTTAAGTGTGAATCGGAACATCTTCAAATGCATAATATTTATCTATTTGTGTGTGTACATATATATAAAATTGCAAAAAAGTAATGTTTACTTTTGAGTAAAGGATCTGAGTAGGTCTACAGTCAGTATAATTGTGTGTGTATGTGTGTATATATATATATATATATATATATTTTTTTTTTTAATTCCAACACAAATAAAATGCACATCTAAAAATGCTAATATTTTTCTTTTAGGTTTGTCTGTAGTAATCGTACGGTATGGTTTACGGTACGGTTTAGATTAGGCCAAGTAAATGTGTGTAAAAAAATAAATAACTAAAAAACGGAAATAAATTGATAGACAGACGACAAAGGTCAAGAACAAATTCTACCATTCCTATTGGAAAAACAGACGATTTATTGACTCTTTGTCCTAGATGTTCTTAACACAGGTTGCATCCAGAATCTACCACAATCAACATGTTTATGTATAATCATCGTCTTATATAAAAAGTAATTTGAGTAAAGGATCTGAGTAGGTCTACAGTCAGTATAATTGTGTGTGTATGTGTGTATATATATATATATATATATATATTTTTTTTTTAAATTCCAACACAAATAAAATGCACATCTAAAAATGCAAATATTTTTCTTTTAGGTTTGTCTGTAGTAATCGTACGGTATGGTTTACGGTACGGTTTAGATTAGGCCAAGTAAATGTGTGTAAAAAAATAAATAACTAAAAAACGGAAATAAATTGATAGACAGACGACAAAGGTCAAGAACAAATTCTACCATTCCTATTGGAAAAACAGACGATTTATTGACTCTTTGTCCTAGATGTTCTTAACACAGGTTGCATCCAGAATCTACCACAATCAACATGTTTATGTATAATCATCGTCTTATATGACTTTACAGATTTTACAATGGGCTTTAGCTCATTTGTGTGTCAGGTCACCATACAAACACATTCAGCACACACAATGGACACACACACTCATACACACACATACACAAGGCTGCCCATGAAATGTCTGACAGGTTCGTCTAACGGATCTTATAATCAGAGCGTTTACAAGCTTCACCTGTTGTACATCCTTAATAGCTTTGGTGAAAATCACACAACACCTTGTACACACTGTTTCGTGAACGCAGCACGGTTTTCAGTCGGCAGGGCAAAACTGACATTGAAAACAGGGCTTATAAAATCTGTGACCGAATACACAACATAAAAGCGGGTTCAAAAATTGCATTGGTGTTTAAATTTGAACTAAATAATAACAACAACAACAGAGCCTTATTTGGACATTTAGCAAAAACCAAACTGAACATTCGTTCAAAGCAAAATGTCTCTCAGCTCAACAAGCCATTATAATGTGAAACGTACAATTCAGTCCTCTTAAATAATATTGTACATATTAAATTAAGGATGTTATACATTCTTAACAAACAATAAGAACTGCAACATCAAGCATTAAATATAAGATTCAACGATGCAATGCGATTAGAAATGTCTTTGAATGTAATTACAAATATTCATCTTAATTCACTGCCATAAGTGGTCAATACAGTCTGGTTTAATAAATATGTGTTAAATAATTGATCATTTTAAGATTAAATTATGAATGTCATTTTCAAATATTTAAATATATCTATTTTTATATGGATTTCCTTAGTTAAACTTAAGGTTGAGGATAAAGTTTAATACCTGATCTATGAGCAGCCCTCACAAATAAGCGCATGACCATTTTATGATCATCTTTCCATGTCTCATGTCAACATCCACTTAAAAATATTACAAACCTCAGCAATTTACTATATAATAATTCCAAGGGACAATTTTACAGCAGGTTTTGAAAATAAATTGTAAATGTAAAATAAATAGATTTTCGAGTTGGTCCTTCAAAATCTGAATAATAATGGCTCTTAAACACATTTGAGTTAAACTGATAACACCATAGTCTATGTAATGTGTTAGATAATAATTTTTTCGATTAGTTATTATAAGAATAATTCCTTTGTAAATGGTTTTTAGTTTTAACAAAAAGGGTTGAACAATGTTAAATACATTTTTATAAATGAAAAAGTCATTTTGTAGCCTGAAAACAAACCAAAACAGGAAAGGAGCAAAGCACTGAACTAAAGTCAACTGGAACGTATTTCTCTCCTAAACGCTAATCAAACAATCCTGATCACAGATCAATTATCAATAGTGTGTTCCACAATATTCTACCTTTATACGCAGCCAGCGGCTGAGACACTTTGGACACTTGGCACAGGAGAAGCCGCACTTGATAACGATAACAATGGAAATATTCGTTACAAACTAAACCTTTAAATGGCAAAAAGGAAACAGAACTAATAGTCAGCGCACAATCTGTTTGCGTTTTCTGAATCCTTGGTTGACACCACACAAAAAGCTTTACTCTGGAATGTATAAGACATTTCCAAATCAATCTTTTTGGTCAATAAATCAAAGTTATATAAAACAATAAAGGGGCGTATTTAAAGAAAAATACTCTTGCATAAGACTTGCATACGAAAACAAACAAACAACAACAACAACAAAAATGACAGAAGCAAAACGAATTGCAAGTCTGTCACTGATTTCCCATAATGCAAGCAAAGTACCTCGAGAAAAAGCGGCCTACACAAATGAACGAAACGAGTCTTTGTAGATCACTGAAAGGAAGAGAAACATAGAAAAGGCATGCATGTCGAACGCACATCCACAATGTTCTCAGGAAGTCGCTCCAAAACTCAACAAAGCAGTCCGAGCCGAACCAACATCAAAGAGGACGCAGTTAAAGCATCACGCCAGAAAAAAACCCGCCGTTCCGCCGCTTAGCACCCCCTGGAGTCCAACGGGAGATCAAAACTAGGCTAAGATAACATCTGCTATATGTACTGTAGTCAAGGTGAATGTATGGACATGTGTTCCTGCTTCATGAGGACGTCGGAGAGGATATTAAAGCGCCTGGTTGTCATGATTACCACCACCACAACCACAACGACGTAGTCTCAAGCCATCCTTGTTGTCGGAGCGAATGAAAGGGCGCTCAGTGGGTGGATGGCCCGTTGCTCTGCGAGGTTTGGCTGGAGATCTCCATGAAGGCCGAACGCATGACGCTGAACGATTGCTCGGAGAGCGGCGTCACATCATCTGCCGTCAGTCCCTTTGTCTCGATCTTTGGAAGAATTTTCAGAGTGATGGTTCCTGTTTGAAGAAATGCAGAAATGTTTATTATATCTATAATCGTCATCATCATCCTCATCAACAACATGCTCTAGTTTCTATGGAAGTTTGTTTCCACCACAGGATAATAAACAAATACATATATGGCGACTTTTTATCTAGGGCTGGGCGTTCGGTATCGATAATTATTGACATTTTTTATACTTTTTCAAAACAAAAAGCAATAGAATATTTTTTTTTTTACATTTAACCACTGTATTTATAATTAACACAATTTATTGAGACAACCAACAAATATTTTTTGTTTGAACAATCAAACACAATAAAAATTGAACAAATATTTCATTTCTAATGTTTTATATGCAGATTAAATAGGCCTTTATTGTATAGGTCTAATTGTCTCCCGAGGCCACAGGAGGGCGCAATGAGAAAAATAATGCAGCGCATTTAAATTGTCAAGGCAAGGAAGTAACTCTATAAAAACGTGCATTATGTCTAAATTAACTCATAAAAATCTAATAATTTCGTAAATTGCATAAACAATTATGAACAAAACAGCATCATGTATTTATGCATTGCTTAATCTAAAGAGACGACGTGCCATTCACACAGACTGCATTAAAAAACATATGAGACACAGTGAAAAGGAATAAACCTGCACAAATTCGTGACGTGTTTTCTAAACGTGTTTTAACTTTGCATGGCTTTCTATACATATCTTGCATGAGACGTGAGTGCAGCAGTCATATTTGTCCGTCTAAAAAATGCGCTGAATATGCGTTCTGTGTGAATGGCTTGGTTTCGGTTTTAACCTAATCAAGATCTTCTCTGCATTGAGCTTCTATATTTCTCTAATATTTTGAACGAATAATGCAGCAGCGGCGCGTCTCGTGGGCTAGACTTACAAAATATTAAAATGCTATACAACGTCACTTACATCACCGCATCTCGCACGCCACTGATGACGCTCCCTGATGCACACCTAACATTCAAAATGCAAATGTTTATTTTAAATTCGACTAATATTAATTATTTGTTCACAGTCTTCTCATCACAGACAGGCACAGCACTCATTTCAGCATGTGTTCGTGT
>NW_015505240.1:3193847-3198555 GCF_001515645.1 Sinocyclocheilus grahami
TATATATATATATATATATATATATATTTTTTTTAAATTCCAACACAAATAAAATGCACATCTAAAAATGCAAATATTTTTCTTTTAGGTTTGTCTGTAGTAATCGTACGGTATGGTTTACGGTACGGTTTAGATTAGGCCAAGTAAATGTGTGTAAAAAAATAAATAACTAAAAAACGGAAATAAATTGATAGACAGACGACAAAGGTCAAGAACAAATTCTACCATTCCTATTGGAAAAACAGACGATTTATTGACTCTTTGTCCTAGATGTTCTTAACACAGGTTGCATCCAGAATCTACCACAATCAACATGTTTATGTATAATCATCGTCTTATATGACTTTACAGATTTTACAATGGGCTTTAGCTCATTTGTGTGTCAGGTCACCATACAAACACATTCAGCACACACAATGGACACACACACTCATACACACACATACACAAGGCTGCCCATGAAATGTCTGACAGGTTCGTCTAACGGATCTTATAATCAGAGCGTTTACAAGCTTCACCTGTTGTACATCCTTAATAGCTTTGGTGAAAATCACACAACACCTTGTACACACTGTTTCGTGAACGCAGCACGGTTTTCAGTCGGCAGGGCAAAACTGACATTGAAAACAGGGCTTATAAAATCTGTGACCGAATACACAACATAAAAGCGGGTTCAAAAATTGCATTGGTGTTTAAATTTGAACTAAATAATAACAACAACAACAGAGCCTTATTTGGACATTTAGCAAAAACCAAACTGAACATTCGTTCAAAGCAAAATGTCTCTCAGCTCAACAAGCCATTATAATGTGAAACGTACAATTCAGTCCTCTTAAATAATATTGTACATATTAAATTAAGGATGTTATACATTCTTAACAAACAATAAGAACTGCAACATCAAGCATTAAATATAAGATTCAACGATGCAATGCGATTAGAAATGTCTTTGAATGTAATTACAAATATTCATCTTAATTCACTGCCATAAGTGGTCAATACAGTCTGGTTTAATAAATATGTGTTAAATAATTGATCATTTTAAGATTAAATTATGAATGTCATTTTCAAATATTTAAATATATCTATTTTTATATGGATTTCCTTAGTTAAACTTAAGGTTGAGGATAAAGTTTAATACCTGATCTATGAGCAGCCCTCACAAATAAGCGCATGACCATTTTATGATCATCTTTCCATGTCTCATGTCAACATCCACTTAAAAATATTACAAACCTCAGCAATTTACTATATAATAATTCCAAGGGACAATTTTACAGCAGGTTTTGAAAATAAATTGTAAATGTAAAATAAATAGTTTTCGAGTTGGTCCTTCAAAATCTGAATAATAATGGCTCTTAAACACATTTGAGTTAAACTGATAACGCCATAGTCTATGTAATGTGTTAGATAATAATTTTTTCGATTAGTTATTATAAGAATAATTCCTTTGTAAATGGTTTTTAGTTTTAACAAAAAGGGTTGAACAATGTTAAATACATTTTTATAAATGAAAAAGTCATTTTGTAGCCTGAAAACAAACCAAAACAGGAAAGGAGCAAAGCACTGAACTAAAGTCAACTGGAACGTATTTCTCTCCTAAACGCTAATCAAACAATCCTGATCACAGATCAATTATCAATAGTGTGTTCCACAATATTCTACCTTTATACGCAGCCAGCGGCTGAGACACTTTGGACACTTGGCACAGGAGAAGCCGCACTTGATAACGATAACAATGGAAATATTCGTTACAAACTAAACCTTTAAATGGCAAAAAGGAAACAGAACTAATAGTCAGCGCACAATCTGTTTGCGTTTTCTGAATCCTTGGTTGACACCACACAAAAAGCTTTACTCTGGAATGTATAAGACATTTCCAAATCAATCTTTTTGGTCAATAAATCAAAGTTATATAAAACAATAAAGGGGCGTATTTAAAGAAAAATACTCTTGCATAAGACTTGCATACGAAAACAAACAAACAACAACAACAACAAAAATGACAGAAGCAAAACGAATTGCAAGTCTGTCACTGATTTCCCATAATGCAAGCAAAGTACCTCGAGAAAAAGCGGCCTACACAAATGAACGAAACGAGTCTTTGTAGATCACTGAAAGGAAGAGAAACATAGAAAAGGCATGCATGTCGAACGCACATCCACAATGTTCTCAGGAAGTCGCTCCAAAACTCAACAAAGCAGTCCGAGCCGAACCAACATCAAAGAGGACGCAGTTAAAGCATCACGCCAGAAAAAAACCCGCCGTTCCGCCGCTTAGCACCCCCTGGAGTCCAACGGGAGATCAAAACTAGGCTAAGATAACATCTGCTATATGTACTGTAGTCAAGGTGAATGTATGGACATGTGTTCCTGCTTCATGAGGACGTCGGAGAGGATATTAAAGCGCCTGGTTGTCATGATTACCACCACCACAACCACAACGACGTAGTCTCAAGCCATCCTTGTTGTCGGAGCGAATGAAAGGGCGCTCAGTGGGTGGATGGCCCGTTGCTCTGCGAGGTTTGGCTGGAGATCTCCATGAAGGCCGAACGCATGACGCTGAACGATTGCTCGGAGAGCGGCGTCACATCATCTGCCGTCAGTCCCTTTGTCTCGATCTTTGGAAGAATTTTCAGAGTGATGGTTCCTGTTTGAAGAAATGCAGAAATGTTTATTATATCTATAATCGTCATCATCATCCTCATCAACAACATGCTCTAGTTTCTATGGAAGTTTGTTTCCACCACAGGATAATAAACAAATACATATATGGCGACTTTTTATCTAGGGCTGGGCGACATAGCAAAAAAATTTATCAACGATATAATGTTTCATATCGTTCGGTATCGATAATTATTGACATTTTTTATACTTTTTCAAAACAAAAAGCAATAGAATATTTTTTTTTTACATTTAACCACTGTATTTATAATTAACAATTTATTGAGACAACCAACAAATATTTTTTGTTTGAACAATCAAACACAATAAAAATTGAACAAATATTTCATTTCTAATGTTTTATATGCAGATTAAATAGGCCTTTATTGTATAGGTCTAATTGTCTCCCGAGGCCACAGGAGGGCGCAATGAGAAAAATAATGCAGCGCATTTAAATTGTCAAGGCAAGGAAGTAACTCTATAAAAACGTGCATTATGTCTAAATTAACTCATAAAAATCTAATAATTTCGTAAATTGCATAAACAATTATGAACAAAACAGCATCATGTATTTATGCATTGCTTAATCTAAAGAGACGACGTGCCATTCACACAGACTGCATTAAAAAACATATGAGACACAGTGAAAAGGAATAAACCTGCACAAATTCGTGACGTGTTTTCTAAACGTGTTTTAACTTTGCATGGCTTTCTATACATATCTTGCATGAGACGTGAGTGCAGCAGTCATATTTGTCCGTCTAAAAAATGCGCTGAATATGCGTTCTGTGTGAATGGCTTGGTTTCGGTTTTAACCTAATCAAGATCTTCTCTGCATTGAGCTTCTATATTTCTCTAATATTTTGAACGAATAATGCAGCAGCGGCGCGTCTCGTGGGCTAGACTAACAAAACATTCAAATGCAACAACGTCACTTACATCATTATCACCGCATCTAGCGCGCCACTGATGACGCTCCCTGATGCACACCTAACATTCAAAATGCAAATGTTTATTTTAAATTCGACTAATATTAATTATTTGTTCACAGTCTTCTCATCACAGACAGGCACAGCACTCATTTCAGCATGTGTTCGTGTGTGCTGTCTGCGTCACTCATAGTACGTGCCTATATCGTGTGCTATATCGAACAATTTTTCTATCGATATCGAAGAGGGTGTATCGTCGATAAATATCGATACCGTTTTATCGCTCAGGCCTATTTTTATCTCACAATTCTGACACATAAACATAAATAAACTTATTTCATCGGAGTTGCGACTTTATGCAAAATGATGTCTCTGCCTCGGAATAAAGACTAAAAAAGGTCATTTTAAATATTTATCTCGCAATTCTGACTTTTTTCTTGCAACTGCAAGTTTATATCTCACAATTCAGACTTTTCCTCTCTCAACATCAAGTTTACATCTTACTTTTTTTTTCTGCCACAGAATAATAAACAAAAAAGTAGGGATGCACCGATACCACTTTTTCCAGTACTCGCCCGATACCGATACTTTTATTTTTTTGTATTTGCCGATACCAGGTACCGATATTTTTATTGCATTTGTAAAATTAGTAAATATTGGGTACAGAAACAAAAAGAGTATGTATAATGTTAGTTGGTTAACTTCATTAATCAAATAGATAGTCAAACCAAAATTTATTCAGACACCTTCAACTTTTCTCACATTATCACAGTTTATTCGCTATAGTTTAGAAAATGGTAATAAAATATGACAAGAACTCAGAGTTAAACTGTGTCAGAACAAATTCAGCTTGATAATGCTAGATAACTTTGATAGAAAGGTATGTAATGGATTACAATCAACCAAAAATTATTCAGACAAGCTGTTAGTATGACAGTATTTACACAACTATCAATACTTAGTCGGGCAACCCTTAGCCTCAATGACAGCCTGTAGTCTCCTGGGTATGCGGTCACCCGGCTTCATGCACACCTGAACTTCATTTTTTTCCCCAGACTGAATAATTTTTGGTCCCAAATTTGTATCAGTTTTACTGGTAGTCCACTGTATGAAGAA
>NW_015505240.1:3199356-3199704 GCF_001515645.1 Sinocyclocheilus grahami
GTAGGGATGCACCGATACCACTTTTTCCAGTACTCGCCCGATACCGATACTTTTATTTTTTTGTATTTGCCGATACCAGGTACCGATATTTTTATTGCATTTGTAAAATTAGTAAATATTGGGTACAGAAACAAAAAGAGTATGTATAATGTTAGTTGGTTAACTTCATTAATCAAATAGATAGTCAAACCAAAATTTATTCAGACACCTTCAACTTTTCTCACATTATCACAGTTTATTCGCTATAGTTTAGAAAATGGTAATAAAATATGACAAGAACTCAGAGTTAAACTGTGTCAGAACAAATTCAGCTTGATAATGCTAGATAACTTTGATAGAAAGGTATGT
>NW_015505240.1:3199737-3200276 GCF_001515645.1 Sinocyclocheilus grahami
AGCTGTTAGTATGACAGTATTTACACAACTATCAATACTTAGTCGGGCAACCCTTAGCCTCAATGACAGCCTGTAGTCTCCTGGGTATGCGGTCACCCGGCTTCATGCACACCTGAACTTCATTTTTTCCCCCAGACTGAATAATTTTTGGTCCCAAATTTGTATCAGTTTTACTGGTAGTCCACTGTGTGAAGAATTTTTGGGTATAATTTGTCACAGTTTACTTTATTTTTGCTATCCTCACTTACATAAATGAACTATAGTGTCCTGCACCCACCCATAATTTTTGGTTTGACTGTATATCCTTCTGTTATTTTCACACTTAATTATGCCCATTAAAATGTATTTTACAAGTTTTTGTTACTTTCACTGTTCATTTTTTGCTCTATAGTACATCATCTTTCATTTAATAGCATTAGAGCTGCTCCATTGCAGCGGCTTAGTACTGTAATCACGCGCTTTGCTGTAATAATGCAGGGAACCACTCGTTATGAATCTCCTAACTGTGATATTTTCAGAAATAGAAGTCATGTTTTTTT
>NW_015505240.1:3203165-3206732 GCF_001515645.1 Sinocyclocheilus grahami
TTTTGCTATCCTCACTTACATAAATGAACTATAGTGTCCTGCACCCACTAGTAAAAAAATATCAAAAATTATATCTGATCTCTGTATAATTTTTGGTT
The DNA here is from genome assembly GCF_001515645.1 of Sinocyclocheilus grahami. Classification (NCBI taxonomy): domain Eukaryota; kingdom Metazoa; phylum Chordata; class Actinopteri; order Cypriniformes; family Cyprinidae; genus Sinocyclocheilus; species Sinocyclocheilus grahami. The sequence goes on from NW_015505240.1 coordinate 3,203,264, forward strand.
TGACTGTATATCCTTTGGTTATTTTCACACTTAATTATGCCCATTAAAATGTATTTTACAAGTTTTTGTTACTTTCACTGTTCATTTTTTGCTCTATAGTACATCATCTTTCATTTAATAGCATTAGAGCTGCTCCATTGCAGCGGCTTAGTACTGTAATCACGCGCTTTGCTGTAATAATGCAGGGAACCACTCGTTATGAATCTCCTAACTGTGATATTTTCAGAAATAGAAGGGTTTTTTTTCATCTGAAACGTGCTGCGATTTATATTCCAAAGCCACTCATATAATGCAGAAACGCTCAAGCAAGCAAAACACGCGCAACGTGTGCAGGTATTTGTACTGATGCAGAACAGTACAGCCTACCGCATTTCACACAGGCTGCTAGATTCACTTTCGCCAGAAAGTCGTGTATGCCTAATGTTTAAAATAAATTATGTTTATAGTGAATGCCCCTATAAATGGTCTTATTTTTATGGTTTAATCATTCTAATGGTTCTTATCGCATGCTGTGTGGTATCGGCGTTTGGTATTGGGGTATTGGTATTTTAACGAGTACAAGTACAGGAGCTCAGTATCGGGCCCGATACGGATACCAGTATCGGTATCGGTGCATCCCTACAAAAAAGGTAATTGCAACTTTTTTTCTTGCAATTGTGTATTTATTTATAGCTCACTATTCAGACTTTTCTCAGAACTGCAAGTTTATATCTCATAATTCGGTCTTTTTTCCTCATAATTGCAACTTTACCTCTTGCAATTTTGTTTTGTTTTGTTTTTTTCCACCAAGGAATAAAAAAATAAAAAAGGAAATTGCAACTTTTTAATCTCAAAATGTAGACTTTTCTTCTTTGGATTGCAAGTTTATATCTCACAATTATGACTTTCTCAGAACTGCAAGAAAAAAAGTCAGAATTGTGAGATATAAACAGTTGTGAGGGGAAAAAATTAAGAATTAAGAGACAAAAAGTATTTTTTATTTTTTGGCAGGAACAAGCTTTCTCTCAAGCACTAATAAAACATCTTACAATGCATTTCAAGGAATAGTTCATTAAACAATAATTCATAACATAATAAATAACGTCAAGAATTTAATGTCTGATCCTCATACACTGTATGGTTTTAGAGAACTTTGAATATAGCATACAGACCATATGGACTACTATTTCAATGTTTATTCATAAGCATAGAGGTTTAGAACGAAATAAAGATGAGTAATTAATGAAAGAATTTACTTTTTTTGGTGAACGATTCCTTTAATTTTGTTTCTCCATAACATATATTTGTAACATGCATCACCTGATTTGAACTCTTTCTCTTTTCGTAGGTAGAAGTTACTGTAGGAAGAGAAGACGATGGGTATGATGGGAACCTGAGAGAGAAAGAGAGAGAGCTGGATGGTTGGTGCAGCAGGGATTAGAAGCGCTCTCACAGACAAAACTATGATCACACACAGACTGAACTATCCTCCCAGACTAATAATAGAGCCAGAGAGTCGCTGTTTCTCATGACGACACAGCTGGACAGTGTGTGAGAATGTATGCCAGTTCAACCATCATTAATATCAAAAGATGTGACTCTAGGAATGCCACACAAAAATTAATACAAATAAATCAAATAATAATCTAACTATTACTCATTTATTTAAAAAAAATCGAAACAAATATAAATGGACATAAATAATTTAAAATGTTTAATTAATGTCTAAAAATGTAGTTGAATATAAAAATAAAATCATGCATTTTACATATAGAAATATACACATACAGTAAATAATAATAATAATAATAATAATAATAATAATAATAATAATAATAATAATAATAATAATAATAATAATAATAATAATAATAATAATAATAATAATAATAATAATAATAATAATATGAAAGAATCAACTACTAATTTATTAAAAAATTTTAAATAAATATAAATAGACCAATATTAAAAAAATTCTTGTTTAAAAATGTAGATTAGTATAACAATAACATAATTTTAAATATTAAATAGCATTTTGAAAGGTTAAAAATATGAATATAAATTTATACATAAAACAAGTAATATGAAATGATCGACTACTACATTTAAATTTAAATCTAAAATAAACACAAATTGACAAATAAATGTTTAAAATAAATGTACTTTGTGTTTAAATGTAGTTAAACATAACAATAAAATGATACATTAATAACATTAAATTGCACTGTGCATATTTTTATATTTCACGTATTTATAACATTTTTCAAGTTATTCCTGCTTTATTTAAAGTCTAGACCATGTATAATATTCCTAGGGCGCACATTATGCCCAAATGCAAAACACAGATATAAAAAGATAAGATAAGACTCAGATTGTTCAACTATTTTACTTTAACTAATGAGAACCATCAGGTCTCCATTATTCTGGTCTAGATTAAGTGATGTCTGTATGCATCATCACACACGATTCATATTACTTTATTCTGAACTTAAAAAGCAGCTACACACAAACTTTCTAAAAATAATTAGTTTTCAGTCTTCTCATATGAACTTGGGACAAATTATCTACATATGCAGTCATTACAAAGAACAATATTTTGAAAGAACATGTCAAAACAACAAGAAAAACTGCTTTCAAACCATTTTCAGGGGGCCTATAAAGCACTAACTCAATGGGAATTTTAAATTTTAAAAAAAATTTAATTTACAAATCACAAATTATTTGTTAAATGACACAAATAGCAATTGCATGTTTTTGGTAACACTAAAACACCCCCACATTAAAACATTTAAAAATATAATACTTATTTTAAATGGTAATATTTACTGTTTTTACTGTATATATATTTTTTGATCAAATAAATGCAACCTTTGTGAGCATGAGATTAAGAGACCAACCTGACATGCTTAAAATATAGTTAAATATAACAATTAAAAAAAATAAAACGATGATCAGTTGAAATATGAATTTGCATTTTTAAAAGGTTAATAATTTTGTGTATATTTTTATATTTTACATGTATAAATACATGTATATAATATTATATATAATAAATATATAAATATATAAAATAATATAATATATATTCTAAATAAATATAAAATGACAAATGAAAATTGTTTACTTCATGTTTAAGATTGCAGTTAAATATAACAATAAATTATTAATTAATTTAGATATTACACTGCTTTTTGAAAGGTAAAAAAAATTCTTGAATATATTTCTACATTTTACTTATGTATATATAAAAAGAAAATAAAAAAAGAAAGAAAGAAAGAAATCAACGACCATTATAAAATTTTAAATAAATATAAAATGAATATAAATTGAAAACAAAAAGGTTTAAAATGGTTTAACATGTTTAAATGTAGTTAAATTAACAAAATTATGCATCAATCATTTTAAATTGCGTTTTGAAAGATTTTGTGTGTGTGTGTGTGTGTATATATATATATATATATATATAATTAGACAGGAAGCTTAAAAAAAA